>NC_048895.1:23654811-23677493 GCF_011077185.1 Oxyura jamaicensis
TTTTTTTTTTTTTTTTTTTTTTTAATTTTCCTGAAAGAAATGCATAGAAAATAAGCTTCCAGACAATATTCTAGCTGATTTCCAATCAGACCCCTCCAAATATTTTTATGGTTCATTTAAAGACAACAAATTTACCAAAGTTTGAGAGAATCTCTGTGCTAAGATCAAACTCTTAGCACATTAGAGTTTGATCATTAATAATTACAGTCATTAAAGAACAGCTGTGTCCTTCAGATAAATCATTTCACTTATTAAAATATATTTTTTTTGTTTGTTTTTTGTTTTTTCCCATGCACACCGGGTGTCCCCCACTGGGCAAAAAAGCTGCTTCAGTGCTTCATAAGCACATGCACAAACATCTCCAGCTACAGAGATCCAGGTACAGCAGGGAAGTAAATGCCAGAAGTCAGGTGCAGAAGAATCTCATTATCTTTGATTGCTTTACTCTGCCCTCATTAGAGGTGAGCAATTGATTATGCACGTTTGATCCCAAAGAGAATAATTTAGAAAATATCCAAGATTTTCACTTTGAAAATTTCTAAATGGAAAATTTCCCTTCACAAATAGTTGTGGCTTTTTTGTTTTTCCACTTTTGAAGCACAGTTGTTTTTTTTTTTTTTAACTAATTTTTATTTTTGTCATTCCTTTTAAAATTGCTGTCCATTTAAAATGACTTTAAAATTCATTATCAGGGTCCAGTTAAAAATCTACCTAAAAATCTACCTTGGCTCTTCGGAGAAGAATGAGTGGAAAATAATATCTTAAAAACTTAGTCCCAAAGTGAAGCAATAGAGGTTGCTTTTTGCATAAACAAAATGTTCTGGATTCAACGGAGATTATTTTAGTGAAACTTATATTTAAACATAAATTGAAAAAGAAAATATGTTAATTTGGGATCTGTTTTTCCTTTTTCTTTTTTTTTCCCTTTTTTCCTTTTTTTTTTTTTTTTTTTCTAAGCTTGGCTGTTAACCTAAAATTCATTCTTCATCTTGCTATGTTCTTGACTGTTATTGTGCAACTACCTTAATTCAGCAGAGCTGCTGAATTCGTTCCAGTTGCTGCTGCTGTTGGAGCACTGCATAATCAGTAAGCAAAACTTGCCTTCCAACTGCTGGCACCTAATAAATCATGGGTAAAATTGAAAATAAAATAAATATTAAACTGCTTAGGATGGAAATGGTTCATCTGTTAACACAAGTCTAATCAGAACCATTCCTGCTTCATTTTATACAATTAATTTTCAATAATGTAGAAATATACATTTCTACAATTCCTAACTAGTTGATATCCTTTAAAAATGTTGGGGAATTTTCAACCTTTCTTTCTTCACCAGATTTCAATGAGAGAGAAAAGCAACACCATTGTGAAGGTGCTGGTGAAATAACATCACAACTGCACTATATAGCTCTGGTCATGTGTGCTTTGGAGAGATTAACTAAATTAAAGCATGCATCCCCTGTGAAGGGAAGATAAACACTTGGTTTGTCCAGCACAGAAAAAGGAGAAAGAGGACTGATCTGTGTGAGCCAATTGTGAGGATTAAGGGGAAAGGAAAGAATTACTTAAACTAAAGGACAGTCTTGGCCCATGAGCAAATGAGCTTGAACAATTCATGAATAAACAAAGCTTTCAGAAGAAGCTTAAGTACGGGTTCTGGAACAGTCTCATAGCCAGGAGAAATGGGTGAAACACTGACCTACTTTCAGATGGAGCATAATTAGTTCCTAAAGGAGCTTATAATGCAGTTATTGAGTGACCTACGCAGCCAGTGCTGTAGTCCCTCTCCAGGCTGTGGTCCTGTCCTGTGGGGCATTGCAGGGAACACAAGCACAATAGCAGCACCCTAGTAGGGATGTGAATGACTGTCACTTTCCTCAGTAATCTCGCGCTCTTCATAAGAAGCTTTATTCTCCATTGATTAATTAAAAATCAAATTAACAATCCCTGCACTTCAAAGATTTTGATTGTAAAATATTGGAATGAGGAAGCAAGAAACAAACAAACAACAACAACAAAAAAAAAAGGGTGAAAGAAAAAAAATGCAGTAGAGCTGTCTTCTTTTATTTCAAGATTTTCTGTTCCCTGTATGTATTTTTTGTCTCAACAAGAGCCTATGATGTCAAGCAAATATTCTCAGTTCATACTAAGGTGAAATGAAAGAAGAATAAGGAGTCAGTGATATTTGCATGATCTAGCTTTTTTATTTTTTATTTTTTGAGAACTTTTTTTTCCCTGAGAATTAATATGAAATTAAAACTTGCTACTCTGAATATGATAATTAGAAATAAAATTGCCTGGTGACTGATGGTCATTTCCATCTACTATTGCAGGTGCATTCTCTCTAATGAACTTAATCCACCTTCTCATTGGATAAATGGCAGGATCACAAATTCAGTTCTCTGCACCCTTCAAAGCCATTCTAGCTGAAGCCAACCATTATTTGGGCACAGGCAAGGATTAACTGGCACAAATAGTTGTCTATAGCAATAAAGTCATTCATGGGAGATCAGAAGTACAGTAGATTAGCATCTCCATTATGTGCATGCCTCCTTTCTTAAAAATAAACTTCAGTCAAGGCAATAAAACAGGCTTCAGTCCCCATTGTCGTTCAGCTGAATGCCATGTCAGGGTGTATATATCAGCTTTCCCAAGCAGTAACAACACATTAGCTCATTAGTACCTTCATACAAAACAGAGCCAGGGTCCTTCAGGGAACAGCCTATAGCCTTCTTTGTTTAAGCAAGGTTTTGCCAATGCACTATAAAGTGTTTCTTAAGTTCTAAAAATGAGTGAGACAATGACAAAAAAAGAGACAATGAAATATGTGGTATATCTAGCTAGGTTATTCCAATGAACTTTCTTCCCCAATTAAATCTCTAAAAATTCTGTAATATAGTAAGATATCTAAATCAATGATCTGAAGGAAAAATTAAGAGCACCACATCTTACTTTCCTAATTCCTTTGGGCCCTAGGAGCTGAAATGACATTGAAGTTCTGTGAGACCGAGTTTCCAAGTGTCTCAGTCCTTTTTAAAAAAACAAGGTTTTTTAACACAGACAGGAATAAATAAAATAAGGATGAAAATAATAATTTTCAACTCAAAATTTCACTCTGCCATCCATAGACGGTAGGAAATTTTGAGACAGAGACACAGGGTCTTTTGCTTATTGCAATATTTTGAGATCTTTTATGAATAAAGCCAGTCAACTCAGATTTTTATGGATTTTTATTTATTTATTTACTTTATCACCCAAAGAGACAGAAATGGTGAGATCCCAATAGGAACTTTATTTTAGAGAAATAATCATTGATACATGTCTGGGCACTTTTAAAATCTGATTAAGGAATATCTGCATTTTAGAAAAGCATCTAAAACATTCAAAGTTTAACTCCAATGTATTAGAAACCTATCACTCATCAGACACTACTTATTTCCATGGAAGTGTAGCATTAATTTTCTCTAAGACCTGAAAACCAGGATGCATGATACTTTCTTCAGATGGCATACCTCCTTTTGGCATGCAGCATATTTGCTGCAAGCATGTATTCAATGCTGCAAACAAATACTATAGCGAGTGCAAAATCTGATTTTAAAATATCAACATCACTTTCACAGAAATCTGACAGCCTTGGCAGGAGTTTAATTCTAATATGTTACTAATACATCAATTCCAAATATTCCCTTCCCTTCACAATATTCCCAATATTCCATTCTGTCCATTCTAAATATTATGTTTTAAAGAGAAAACTCTAAGTATTACTCGTAATACTGGGAAGAACAACAGGGGAGACAAGGAGGGAGTATCGCTCTCCTATGTCAGTGAGCAGCCAGAGTGCCTGGAGCTCTGCCTGGGGAAGGATGAGGAGCTGATAGAGACCTTATGGGTCAGGACAAAAGGGAGGGCTGGGACAGGTGATGTTATAGTGGGGGTCTGCTGCAGGACGCTGGATCAGGAAGATCAAGCAGATGAAGTCCTCTAAAGACAGATCAGAGCAGCCTCACGTTCACAAGCCCTGGTTCTCATGGAGGATTTCAACTACCCCAAAATATACCCCACACCAGTGACATGTCTCTCCTGCCCAGCAGTGGATGAAATGACAAAACATTCTCTTTCTGGGAGTACAAGGAGTCCCTACCAGGGGAGTCACAAACCAAAAAATCGTAAGCCTTTCTAAAGAAAGCCTTACAAAGCCTTTCTTTAGAGGGAGAGCATCTGGAAGGTCTCAGCAGAACCACTCTCTCTGAAATCTTTGGCATTATCTGAGTATCTGAGCTCTGGTAGTGGTAGGCAGGTAGATACACTTCTGCTGAAAAGTTTTGTTCCCATCAGCTTTGGCTTACCTATTTAATGCCCATGGACATTTAAGGTATATTTCTTCCCCATAACTGTGTTATTTTGTTTATTAATCTTCATCACTGCAATTATATTCTTATAAAGAAAATATGAGGTAATAGTTACATTGCTATAGATTTTGATGGTGGGTACAGTTAGAGACCTGGGAATGAAGAAATCACTGTGTGAGGAAGCCTCCCTGAATTCTTTTTTTTAGTTATGGGTTATTTGATTTGATTAGCAGGAGTTAAATAATCTGTTTATTTGACAGCATATTTTAAAAGACCTTTGAGAGCAGATCACTGAATGAGTTGGATGGAGGCCACCCCTTGTTTCCAAGGCAGATGAATGGATGGGAGGAAATGCATTTAAGACAAGTTTCCTGTGCTTCCACTTGGGAGGAAGGAAGTAGGCCCCCAATGGACACAGCTTTCAACCCCATAAGCATACTTTTGCCTAAACAGGACAAATCTGAGCATGAATCAAGGGGTAACATGACACTAAGGTTTCTGAAACATAAATGCATGAATAACTTTTCTTATTCATCGTCCTGTTCATTTTATCCATTGTTTCAAACTCACAAATTTTGATTTAACTAAGAGTGGGTGATATTTTAAATGAAAAGCAACTCTGCTTATCAAATACTAAAGCATGTAAATTCAAATATGTGGAAAAGAAATAAATCAACTTAATAATAAAATAAAAGCAGTAAAGCCTATTTCATAAAGCCATGACAAATGAATAAAAAGTTGCCATATAAAAACTCCATTCTTTTTTGAAAATATATGTCCCCAGATTTGGCATCCAACTCTAAAGAAAAGTTAAAGATTGTCTGTTTTCCAGCTGCAGCAGATTGTCTTTGTTTTCAAATACCTAAATATACAAGTTGAAATACTTTCACTTAATAGGTCTGTTGATTCCTTCCCATCCTCTGTCCTTTCAGAGAAAGGAACATCAGTCCCCCACATCCACTGTCTCTGTGTTTGTTCAGGGGTGAATCTTGGTTTCTAATTACTCTCTTTATCAAGGATATCTTCTTACCAGCCCTTATTAAGTGCTGATCATTGCAGGTAAGTCTGGTAAGCTCTGGGGGGACCTCACTGTAGCTTTTCAATACTTTAAAGAGAGTTTTTTAAAAAAGATGGAGAACAACTTTTTGCTCAGGCAGATAATGATAGGACAAGGTGGAATAGTTTTAAAGTAAAAGAGGGGAGATTTAGATTAGAAGTTAGGAGGAAATCCTACATTCAGAGGTTGGTGAGGCACTGGAACAGGTTGCTGGGAGAAGTTGTGGATCCCCCATCCCTGGAGGTGTTCAAGGCCAGATTGAATGAGGCCCTGGGCAACCTAATATGTTGGCATCCCTGCCCATAGCATTGGGGTTGGAACTAAGTGATCTTTAAGGTCCCTTCCAACCCAAACCATTCTATGATTCTATGAATTAGACAACTTGTGAGTCAGAGACCTCATGAGCTAAGTGATAAATTAGGGAATTCACATACTAGAGTAATCTGTACAAAGGGAATTAAAGCTATTGCTGTCACGTTTGTTTGCTTGCTTGCTTTCCTAATGAACTCATAAAATGAATCTTAATTGACAGAGCAAGTTGTCCGGTTACACTGGAGACAATTTGAGAGATCCAATTAGTCCATGACACTGTGACAGAGGCATTACCTCCTTGTATGTCTGTCAGCTGCTATGACATCAGAAGCAACTCATTTCTTACTAGTCGCTGACATGCATGTCAGAAAGGCAATTATGCCTTTGAATGTAGGTCGAGTCACTGGAAAATAGACTATTTTTTTTTGGTCCAGGATTTCCTCTGCAATAGAAATCCCTCATTCTGGTAAGCAGTCCCCCCAGAAAGTCCTCTTCTGGTACCACACAACATGGTATTCCTCACGTGTGGCCAAGAGCAAATGCTCTTTTTCCGTTGGTAGTAAAAGACAAAATATTCAAGTAAGAGCCACTCTACAAACCTGTCAATGGTAGAAGACATATGTATAAACTCCAGATAGGGAACAGCAATAATTGGCATCATTGCTGATTGGCAGCACGAGCAACTGTTCTGGTAGGTCATAATGGGTGTTTTTTTCAGGGAATGGAAGGATACTGGGTGAAATACCATGTCATGGCTACATATTTAGATTTTATGATTAAGTGTAAAGTACTCTGACATGTACAAAAGATAATTGTAATGAATTAGGGGAGCTATACAGTGCAAATACAAAAGGACTAGGAGCAAAACCCTCTGCTCACACCTGATTTGCTTTCTTTAAGGGTAACTAATTTAGAGTTTTCAATAATCACTTTTATACATCCTACCTGAAACTGTGTCCCATGTAATTGGAAAAGAATTCCAAAAGTCTACAGACAGAAATCTACACAGTTAGTTGCTCATAGTTACTACAAAATGCATGCTAGGAAAAATTAAACTGTCAGGCATTCCTTCAGTTTTGCTTAGTTCACTAAGTCAATGTCTTCATTATTTGAATTATTCATAACTGGTTTTGTTCCCCACCACCACCCCCGAGAGCAGCTTCAACCATGATCCTATGAGGGACCTGGTTAATATTTCTTTTAACCCTCCTGTTCAAGAAGTACCACAGAGTCAGTATGTAGTCACAGAGCTCTCTGGAAATGCCCAATAATGACCTGGAAAACTAAAAAGGCCCTCGGAATGGTTAAGGAGAATTTGAAGGAATTCCTTCATGCAAAGCTGGGCACCCTAAAAGAAAAATGCTTTCGAGTTCGAACTGTTGTTTATTTTGGAGTGCATTTCTCTTTCTGCTTTCAATGGTGACCTAGGAATGAGCTCACAATTGGAAGCAAATCTGTCTTCTGTTTCCACTCCTAAAGGATTACCTACTCTCTGAAGCACATGGGGTTATTGATGGCCTTGCACCAAAATTATGATTTGGAATTCTGTGGAAAAAATAAACACACACACACACAAATGCCTGTGTGTGACACTGACAGATTTAAGTTAAAAAACTTGTTGAAACGTTACAATAAGAGATTGAATTTATAATAAATAGAAGGCTTCCTATATTCACAAATGTTCTGCTTTGTACTTATACAGGAAAATATCTAATCTAGCATGACTATGCGGGAGAACAGCAAAAATATATTGTTTTGTAATGTGCATGGGCTGTGTAGCATTTGGCAGCATCTCAGACTGAGATCCAATTAGCAAACAACCTCTGCTCTGTCTGTGTGGGGTTGTTTAACATGGACTTCTACAAGTGGATCATGTGAATCAGTGCTATTGGCAGCTGGTTCCTGCTTCAGCTACAAGGCTGACGAGAAACCCAGCAGAGTCTGCTCTTCCCATCATTCCACACCACCCTCCAGAAGACCAGCACTGCAGATGACTAGCTGTGAACACCAGATCTTGCTAACATCACTTGTGCCAATCTGAGTGTAGTCCATAGTGTTTGGAAGACAAGTGGAGCCTGTCTTGCTGTCCCTGCAGGGGTCAGTACGTGTAATGCCACGTGAGAGTCACCTCAAGTGTCATTGCCAAAGATGCCATCATCTTGATTTCATACCATCTGATTTTGCTTTTCTGACCTTTTAAGCACGCAGTCCCTTAAATCCCTTTCCCACACAGGGACAGCTGGGTTCAGATCCACTCCATAAATGTGTTAGGAGTTTTACTATTCCAGCCTGGGAAGAGTTTCTGGGTGCCAGTGAGTGCCAGCTAACCCAGCAGGGTGCAGAGATGGAAGCTTCTCTGGTTTGAGCTAAGGAGAGATGGCTTTATTTTTTCTCTTGCAGCAGTTAACCTATTAAACTGAATCTTGACAGAAAGCCAGATACAGTAGTGACAGACATGGCATAACAACATGAGGAGAACATCAAAATAAATAAATAAATAAAGAGAATAGGCTGTAATTTCTCTGTTTGGTGAACTGTCATCTCTCTTTGAAATCACTTATTCTGAAACCCCTGGGAAATTACCTGGCAGATGAGCTCTTAACTTTGCTTTGGTTCCTTCTCATTCATACCTCTCTTTCTGCCTTTTGTCTGTCCTTCACACATTTCAGAAGGATTATAAAAAACACCATAAAACCTAAATCTACAGATGCAGGAGAGACGTCTCTTAAGTCATTCCTTCTCTTTTTTCACTGATGTATTCTCTCAAGAGTGATAATCATCTTTTTTGAAATGCAGGTCTAAGACGGAAGGAATTTTTATCTGGAAGAGTAATATAAATTAGTTTTGACTGCCAGTTTCCACTGATTATTACTTTCCAGGCGGAATTCCTACAAATTCTTGAGGCATGACCTCTGATGAAAAAATAAACCCCTTTAAAACTTGTTTGAGAAATTCCAGATAACTTTCACAAGAGATTTAATTTTAGAGCATTAACACAATCTTGGTTGGAAAGATAAAACTACAATGCAGTTATTTGGTAGGAGTCATTACTGAACAGTGAAGTCATTTGAGCTTATTTTACTGTGCTTATCTCTTTTTTTTTTTTTTTTTCTTTCCCTCAGACTAATTTTATTATGCATTACTCAGTGCACTCTGGATTCACCCTCATAAAAGGATAAAGTATCTCAGCAGATATCCAGGCTTAGGCAGTCAGTTTGAGAGTAAACTCACAAGCTTTAGTTATCTACACCAAACAGTGCACAGGGTATCGTCTACATATTGTCAGTTAATGTTCATTAGTTTGTAAATCTTGGGTTTGTGAGGCTTAAGTGAAGGTAAAAGCTGCCACAGATAGAAAAGAGCTGTTTTAAATACCAGTGCCAAGCACTTACTAATGACAAATGCATCTTTGAAACAGATTTCACCTTTCCTAAGTAAAAAAATTAAAAAATATTTGCACCAGCAAATCAAGAAAGCCATTCCCTTGCACCTGTATTTGATAGATGAAAGGTGAAAAACACATGTTGGAAGATATTAGATTATACTACAATTATTTTCATGCTCTTGAATGTGTAGGGACAGAGTCCCTGTTTTTGTACTCACAAGTGCATGCTTCAGGAGCTGCACCGATGTCAGTGCTGTTCTGCACAAGCAACTGCCCGTCCACATGCAGGTGACCGAGCAGGGCCATACAGAGCCTGATAACTTCAGATGTACCATGGGGAAGTTCAGCAGCAGCACTGCACAACAAAGTGTCCACCTTTACAGCTGCAGCCAGGTCAAGTCACCTGCCTTAGTGCTAAGGGTTGAGAGCCGTGATGCGCTGAAGACAACAATGTGCCAAATATGCAGGGCATCTGGACAGGATTACTTCTGTGCCCTCACATGTGACTTCAGACCTGTCAACCACATTGTAGCCAGCTGAGACTTCGCAAAGCTGAGGAATGGGCACTGGTTTTAGAATTAGCACTTGGCTGCTGTCCCTGGGAGAAGTCCAGCAGCACTTTCACCTGTACCTGAGGCATTACAGATTTTTTTTTTTTTTTTTTTTCTCAGCCTGATTTCTGTCTTCCAAAGTGCTTCTCTTCCCACATGAGCATGAACATCAAGTAAAACCCAAGGCCCCAGGCATGCTGAAAGGTGATAACTGGCTGCATGTGCACATGCCTCTGCCCACAGACACTGCTCTGTATGGCTTATGTCTGTGCAGGAGTAGGCACAAACCAGGGATAAGAATCTTGATAGGTCATTATAAGTTTCTTTTATGTCTGAGGACTACCTTAAAATAAAGCCTAACCTTTCTTTCCTGACAACAGCTTACAACACTACCTCAGAAATTCACTGCCCTGAAAGGAGCATGATCACTTTTTGGCTAGAAAAATAGCCTTTGCAGAACATGTTTCCATTTGGAAAAAGTCCCTATTTTCCTGCAGAAACTTCAGATTTAGTCCTCACTCTTCCCTTTTGTTTTGCTTTTCTCTAGTCCCTTATTTTCCATTAGCCCACACTGCTCATCTCACTGGCAAAACAGATGAACACAGTGGGGAAGGAAGGAAGAAAGCAACCCAGAATTTCACTAACAAAAATAATTTCTCTATTTCTACTCAAATTTTCTCAGGCATCAATCTTTTGGCTACACTTTTCTGCTTCTTGGTATGCCAGGTCAAAAGGGTATTCCACCTTAATCTCTTCCTCTTGTCTATGCTTCCCTATCAGGGTTCACTGCAATCTTTCTTTATTGCAACATAAGAAAGTCAAGATTTCTGCTTGATGCTTACATGGAATAATATCGGCATCAACCAATATCTTAATGTATGCATAGGGATATACAGCCCTGGTGTTTATTTATGTAACCTTTTTCTTCTTCAAGGAGTTCCCAGCTTCTTCAGACAAATAAGCTGTTTTCTCCACTAACTTAGCTTTATTCAATACAATCTGTCTTGGTTCTCGAAAATTTCACCTTTTCCAAGGTCATTTACATTTGTCATGTGTACTAGTACATGACTGATACTGCAACTAAGCAGGAGTCATTCATTTACCTGAAATACATGCACATAAATTTGGGGGTAAAAAAGTTATTTGAAAGCCAAAACTTTCTCAGTTGTTTTATGAGCACCTCCGTATAGTACCGATTGGAACAGGTCCATTTCTTGCTTGACCAAACTCATTAACCAGAGTTGGAATTGAGATCACTCCTCTGAGAAATGTAGGCTTTTGTTTTTAATAAAACATGTGGGCCAAATTAGTACATAAATAAATGAATGACTTTCAAGAATCCCAGATAACACTTGCTGAGCAATGGGTCAGGCCAGATTTAATCGAAAAATCTTTCTGCTGCGTGTAAATGATTATGTCATAGCATTTGTCTTTAATTACTAAACTCTTTCCAAAGGCTTGACTCATGGCATGTTTCTCGGTTAACCACAAAAACTTGTACTACAAGATTTGTCATATAGATTTTTTTTTTTTTCTTACATCATTGTTAAGCCCTGGCTCCTGAAAAAGGAACATAACAATATCCCAGAGATAGACACTTGATCTTTACAGTAGTAAGAGGTTGTTGGTGGTGTTTGTTTGTTTGTTTGTTTGTTTTAATGTAAAGTTTCCATATAAAAGAAAAATGCACTCAAAACAAAAGTGTTTCAAGTCTATCTACTTAAATATCTCTATAAATCCAAGTATGAAAGAACAATTTTGTAAATCTACATACAAATACTTCTGTACCAAGTTGGACTTTTTCCTATATGCCATGATAGTGGACCATTGCCAGTGGCAAATATTGAAAAAAAAAAAAAAAAAAAAAAAAAAAAAAGCTTCACTCTCACCTTGTTCCTAGCTGTTCTTGGTATCCATGAATCCATGAACCCATTCCTTTGTATGGGCTGAGATTGAGGTAAGGAAAATGAAATGTGCCAGCTATTTTAAATTAACAGACCTACCTGGGAACATAAAAGGTATTTGATGAAAAAAAGAACTATGGTCATACTTACTATTTTTAAAGAAAATATTGACCTGCTCCTCATCCAGCTCTGAGAAGGACACTACAACATCCATCTGGTGTCTTTGCAATCATAGTGAAAGTTGGAGGAGACAGATGTAACAAGCAGAAGCAGTTTGTATGGATAAGCTGGAAATTTAAAACATCTTTTACTTGCATCTATGTAACTTGAGTCTGATATGGAGAAAATGAGGTGTACCAAGTACTGCAAGCTCATGGTACTTAGAGCAGAGTAGAAACAGGCTCCTGCTGTCTTTCAGAGAGAAATATAGCAGTTGGAGGCTGTCAGAACAGCAACACATTCCTTCAGTAAATTTATACAGTGCTGCAAGGTGCTGTCACAGGAACTGTTCAACTCCCTTCACTTCAGATTTCAGCAAAGCTGCTGTCAGAAGTGCACTATGTGCTAAATAGCCCTGACAGCATCCCCATTTCTTCAGCTTCTTTGACTACTGGCCTTATACTATCCAGTCATAGGACAGGAGCGCCCACACAAGATATGCAGCCCATCACAACCAGATGATTCACCACAACACATAGGAGATGACTTAGATGAAATTTCTCTTGCTCAAATAGATAAGTAGAAATGTTGGGAGAAAAACGTGTTGACTAGTCTGTACCATCTGAGTACCATCTGAGAGAAGAGCTACTCACCTACCACTGTGCCTGAGATAAAATAAAAGCTATAGGAATAGCTTTTAATTTTATTTTTTATTTTTTAAACTAAAAGCTATAGGAATACTCTGTGACACTAACTACAATTCATGTGCTCACTCAGTTCATTGGTGTTGACTGCCCTTTATAAGAAGCAGTAGGGCCACCGACTAGGATAAGCTTGTGTAGCTGTTGGCTGACTCTGGGGTCAGCAGGGTGGAAGTTGTGAGGGTTACAGGTTATAAAAGAGTGGAGAATGACTACTGGAAATTGTCTTGATGTAGACTTAGAACAGCTGAAGGGTCAGATTTTTTGGAGTATAGTTTCAGAAAGAGTAGGCATCTCCAATTACTACAGTGAGTTGGATGGGGCACCTTGTTCTTAAAGCTGTATGCTAGGGAGGAAAATACTGTTTCATACCCTCTGGATTTGCCTGTATTGCTAAAATACATTAAAAAATGTTCCCTTCTGGAAGCAGCCAAAACTTCAACAGAAGCATGGAAGTCAACATCAGGTAAAGGACAAGACAGATCTAGGGACAGATCTGTTGTTGGGATAATACTGATGGGCACAGCAGTTGTAGTAGTTCTGTTCTCTTCTTCTCTGTTTCCCTCTGCAGAGTTATTTGGGCTTCTTTCTTCACCCTAGGACTTGATTTGCTATCTATAGCTACTAGATTTACCTGGGTGACATCCGTACCTAGCCAGGCATTTCTAATGAAACTTAATTTCTCTCTTTGAATTTTGTAACACGCTTCCCCTATGTTAATCATCACTCTCTGTAGTTAGCCTTCATCGCTGCATCAGCCAATTCATTTTTGCTTATAGACTTAGGATATCTCCCTGCTACAAGACTCTGTATTTCTTACCAAAATCCAGTGCTTTGAATATTTTTTTGTGTGTGTGTGTTCTTGCGCTCCTACCACCTGGTCCCATGCTACGTATTTGTTAATTGTTGTTAGTAGGTGTGGCTTTGTTTGCCAGTAGTGGTGGTTCACACATTCCATTTGAATTTCTGTTTTTCTTTTTCTTTTCAACCAATACTCAATGATCTTAAAATGTAAATGACTTCCTTTGGAAAGACAGAGGCACCTCCTTTTCATTTTGTTCATCACATGATAAAATATGCTTTGTAGGGATTTAAGGTGTTTTTTGATGTTAAGATTTTTTATGTTGTGAATGTCAAATGTAGATTGTAAGGTCCTGGGGCCAGACTTTTAAAATGTTGTGAATTGGCCTTAAATCATTGTAAGAATACAGACAAATAAGTAAGCCCTAGAACAGCAGAGCTTGCTTTGGGACTGCATGTTTTAATCCTTTCTTTAAAATGATCCATGTAACAAAGCAAAGTGGACTAACAAATATTTCTATAGAGGAGGAGAACTGATCTTTTTGTTGTTGAAAAGTATTACAGAAGCATATATATGATCCTTCCCTACTTTAAACAGACTAAATGACTAAAAGTCCTGAGAGGTAAATTTATTTATTTCACTCGTGTTTTCATGTTTTCTGAACTTCTTCAATGCTAACTGCAGTTTTAGTGAAACCAGCAAGGTGTGTAATTAAATGTTGCTATTACATTTTTCTGGAGTTTTGCACTACTGTAACCTACAGAGTAAGGATGACTGTGATCAACATTTATGCATTCATTAGAGTAAAAAACTTTAAATGTCTGAGCAGAGATATGACTAAGATAAGCATATAATATCAAGGAAGAGCCCCTTTCTGCACTGAGGACATCTTCCTGGGAAAGGAGGGTGCCACTAGTTCTCTAGCAGCCAGGTATTTCTGTAGGGCAGTATTTGAGAAGCTAGATACAAGAGAGGTTTGACTGGTATCAAAGTTGCCTCTGTCTTAATTCAGTGTTTTAAGTTGTACTTAGCCTCCACTTGCTGCCATCTTAGAGCCAGGTGATTATGCCATACAAGGTATAAATTAAATATCTGTAATTTGCTGAGCATCTACTGCAATTTGTGGACTACATTTTCTCATTCATTGTATATGTGAACTGAACAAACCTGGCTTTGACTCAAGTGAAATTTGGCATGGGGCAGTGGCCTACTGGCCTCTAGGACTTTCACAAGAATGTGAATCCACATTTTATGTGGCTATGTACTAGTGAATGGAATGTTTAAATAAATATCAAATTGAGTCACTTAACCCTGAATCAACAAATACAGTGTCCCAAAAGGGATTCCCCACAATTTATAGCCATGTGTTGTGGAAGATTCATATTCAGCTGAGGCTCTGAGTTGAAGACTGGTTGTAGGCAGGCAAACTCCTCTCCTAGTGAATTCATAAAGCATAGTGTATTGCTCCAGCTGCATGAAACCTTGAGGAGAGCTTTGATCCCAGGGCAGATCCACCTCAACAGCTAAGCACCATGCTTATAGTAAGAGCCTGCTCTTATGGCTGCAGTGCTCAGACATTTCCTTGCCTCTCTCTTTTCCTATTCTCCAGTAAGAGAGTGCATTTTTAATAATCAAAAACATCCTCTCTCCTGTACAGCAGGTGGGTTAGTCACAGATAAAAAAAATAAAAATAAATAAAAATAATTAAAAATTCTATTGAAACATTTGTCTTTTTCCATATTTTTTAAAAGGCCTTAAAATAAGTTTAGACAAGAACATATATTATAATCTTTCTTCTATAACATAGCAATTAAAAATACCGTTCACTTTGTTCTTCATATCGTAATGGTCAGACACTCATTCTATATACTATGGACAAGATCTCTTTTATTAGTCTTTCTTCAGCTGCCCACCTATTTCTGAAGAACATGGAGAAGCTGTTTCTGACTGAGGAATATGAACCTTACTTATCCCACTGGAAATTTTGCAAAGGTTATCTGCTTTTCTTTCTGAGTTCCAAAGGGAAAAAAAAAAAAAAAAAAAAAAAAAAAAAAAAAAAGGTTCAAAAGGTACTTTCCCTTCTGTGATTTAAGTTCCTGATCATTTATCATCATGCCAAGTCAGTTTGTCTTTTAAAAGAAGCTTTCCAGAAAGAAAAAGGATGACTTATGATTTAGGACACGAAGAACTTTTCCTGCTGCCAAAGCTAGCCACAAAGAGGTTCAAATGCCATCGCCTCAGTGGTGTGTTTTTGCCTGGCTGTCAGTACACAGATATAATTGGAACCCACCAGGAAAATTGAGTTTCTGGAAAATTGAGAAGTTTCTTAAGTACAAATTCAAATCTTCAAATTGAGTGGAGTGGAACTGAAACACTCTACTTGGTACCATTATTTTGAAGTTTAGGTTCCATGAAACACTGTTTGTTGCTTCGAAAGAAGAAAAAAAAAAAAAAAAAAAAAAAAAAAAAAAAAAGTGGGATCAGGGTGTTGAGTTCTGAGGTTTCCAAAGAAGATTGAGTTTACATGACAAAACAAATATTGTTTATTTGAAAAAAGTTGGTTAAATGTTAGTTGGATGGTAAGCTAGCCAGATCATGTAGGATGGTAGTGCCTAGGTCATGGCTGGAAGAAGAATTAAAAGGATTTGTTCTACAATATTCTAACTAAAAATGGTAATTACAGTGCAACATGTACTTGAACATCTGAGGCACATTTCTTGAATTTTGTACTTCATGCAGAAAGGAGAATGTATGTGAGGAAAATCCGTATTTTAGTCACTTACAAAGAGCTTTTTGCCCACACTTACTGCAAACTTTACACAGATGCCCAGGAAAATGAATGCTCTCTCCATCCAGCTTAATAGCACCACAATAGTATGTGCACAATTAAGAAACATCCATCCCATAGGTGTTAACTTTTCACAGGTTGGACCATTTCTGCCATATCGGTGGACTAGGACTGCAATGAAGTTTTCAGTCAATACCATGAGCTTTATATCTGGCCTTTGGTGTTTTTACTTGTGTAGTCTGAGAAAGAGGGAATTTGGTGCTTCCCTGGAAGTCTCTTGGGAACAGATTTCACCTTGTTCACCTGCTCCAGCACAGCTGGAAAGTTGAGGAGAAGTGAACCAGTCCTCTGAGGATACCCAAGATAGTCATGAGCTCATACAGTAGGTGAAATGAAAATGTTGGACACACTAGTATCTATGCTTCAATGATGACAATGAGAAAACAATGTTGTTTGAGATAACACTTCTTCATTTCTTCTGAACTTCCATTTTCTGTTCTTCATTTCCTTTCATTCTACTTTTCTGTGTCACATTCTTGCCCTTGTTCCTTATTTTTCCTCTTTTCCCTCGCCCTATCACTGTCACTGCCCTTAGCCTTTCCCTATGAAAAAATTCTTATCCTTTTTTTTGTTTGTTTGTTATACTCTCACATATCCTTCTGTCTGGCCCTTCAATTCTCCTTTCAATTTATCTTCCTTAATTTTGTAAAACAATCCTTCATGGTTTAAACTGAATTTGTTACCTCTTTCTGGTTGAAAGAATTTATTGAGTTACTCTAGATTATGTCAACCGACTTCAACAAAAATGGCTTTTGATTTCATATCAGTTCAGATACTGACTAGTACTCATGCTTTTTTTTTCCCTTTATTGGATTTGACATAAATATCCACACTGAGATCCTTGCCAGCGTTTGTTTTCCCTTTTGCACAAAATGAAGAATACAATAATTTTGCCAGTAGATTTTGTGATCAGCAAAGTATTTGCACAGCCTTTTATTTTTCTAAACAAAAGAGGTGGGGCTTGAGTGATTCAGGGAACCCATTACACTCTCTCGACTCAGTTCTCCTGCGGTCTCAGATGTCATCAGCTGGATGGCCTTAGTTTTACCCTAAGGACCCATCATTGATCAGGACAGGTTGCATAGGTGCACAGAGCATGCTTCAACTTCAATATTTATTTCACACAGGAATTAGGGCTTCCCACCAGTGCTCAATAAAACATTCACCAGGCCTATGAGTTCCCTTCTAGTGCACAGACATAAAATATGTCCCTTGGCAGAGACAACATTCATTTTTTTCCCACAGAAAAAGAGGAAAAAATCCTACTGCACTGCTGGGGCACACTTGGCTCTCTAGGGAAGTGGTCTGTGCTCTGGAGCAAGAGGGTGTGATGCAACGTTTACCACCCCACTAATAAATGACAATCAGAAAATGCTGCGATGGAGTGAAATATCACAGTTAGGCCAGAGTGCAAGTGAAGGGTCATGGTGTGCCTCCAGGCCCCATCGGAGCTGCAGTTAGCAGCTGTGGTGGCTGAGCAGAAGTAGCTTGAGCTTTGCATGGCTGTAACACAAGCCTGAATGTCACAGAGACAGGCTGGAGACAGCACAACCCTCAGTGCTCACAACACCTCCTTGAAAGGCACATCTGGGTCCACACCTGCTGGTGGTAGGTGTGAGAAGTTGTGGGGCTGGGGGGGATGCTAGACCTTCCACCTTCCCCTGCTCAGTGTGAGCTGTGCTGCCTTTTTTCCAGGACACATGGCAAAACCACAGGCCTGCCTCTGTTAGCCTTACTTAGAACCATGTCCAAAGGCAGCCTTTCTCTTCTGAGGGTTCTGTAGCATTCATCCAGGCTTCTGAAGTGCGATATTTTGCAGATAAACACAATGAGGAGCTGGAGATTGATCTTGCACAACATACTCCATACAGTTATCACAGCCTTCCTCATCTAATTGATAAATAACTGTAGCTTCTAAAATGATTTATAGCATTTTGCAACTAGAAGAGTTACATTAGAAAATATATATTCCTAACAATTGCAATAACCTACTGCAGTACTTACCAAAGATGTCTGCATTTGTACTTACTAGAAAGACTTTCTATCCTGGCCTTTGAACATAAAATTGTGGTATGTAGTAGCCCAGCAGGAACTGTAGTGCATCATCACCAGACTATTGAACCTGAAAGGAACCTTTTTCCATCCACCCATGAAAACAGATTGAATGTCTTGACTTTATGGATAAAAAGTGCTGTTCTGAGCACCCTGTTCCTCCCCTGTTGATGACTGTTGCAATAGAAAATAATGATTTATTTGTTATCCAGCACTGCCAGTAGATATGTTTTTATGCCTGTACATTATGGTGTCCTACAGCACTAGGACAAAATGTGTCCCAATAACAAAAGCAGCCCTTCGCAATTTTTTCCAAGAACATGCTCCCTTCATTCTATTCTATGACACCAATCAGCATTTCAGTGCAGAAAAAATGATTTTTTATTAAAAATGACAAGCCACATTTTTTTTTCCTTTCATGCATAGAAAACTGTTTTGCATGTGTTTGTGTGAAGGGCATAGTTTAGGTTTCAATGTGTGCATTTTTTTTACTGATTGAACTCTCAAACAAAAATAACAATGTTCCTGTCTTGTAGGTTTGTTTAGTACTTACAGAATCACAGAATCATTTAGGTTGGAAGAGACCTCCAAGATCACTTAGTCCAACCTATGACCTAACACTAACAAGTCCTCCACTAAACCATATCACTAAGCTCTACATCTAAACGTCTTTTAAATACCTCCAGGGATGGTGACTCAACCACTTCCCTGGGCAGCTTGTTCCAATGCCTAACAACCCTTTCAGTAAAGAAGTTTTTCCTAATTTCCAACCTAAACCTCCCCTGGCACAACTTGAGGCCATTCCCTCAAGGCCTATCACTAGTTACCTGTGAGAAGAGACCGACCCCCAGCTCCCTACAGCTTCCTTTCAGGCAGTTGTAGAGAGCAATGAGGTTTCCCCTGGGCCTCCTCCTCTCCAGACTAAACAACCCCAGTTCCCTCAGCCGTTCCTCACAGGACTTGTGTTCCAGGTCCCTTACCAGCTTTGTTGTCCTTCTCTGGACATGCTCCAGCACCTCAATGTCCTTCTTGTAGTGAGGGGCCCAAAACTGAACACAGTGCTCGAGGTGCAGCCTCACCAGAGCCGAGTACAGGGGGACAATCACTAGTCCTGCTGGCCACACTGTTTCCGATAAAAGCCAGGATGCTGTTGGCCACCAGGATGCCTTCTTGGCCACCTGCACACACTGCTGTCTCATATTCAGCTGACTGTCAACCAATATTCCCAGGTCTTTCTCTGCCAGGCAGCTTTCTAACCACTCATCTCCCAGCCTGTAGTGCTGCTTAGGGTTGTTGCGCCCCAAGTACAGGACGCGGCACTTGGCCTTGTTGAACGTCATACAGTTGGGCTCTCCCATCAGTTGAGCCTATCCAGATCCTCCTGCAGAGCCTGGAGCAGATCGACACACGCACCTAACTTGCTGTCGTCTGCAAACTTACTGATGGTGCACTTATCCAGATCATTGATAAAGATATTGAAGAGAACTGGCTCCAGTACTGAGCCCTGGGGGACACCACTAGTGACTGGCCTCCAACTGGATTTAACTCCATTCACCATGACTATTTGGGCTTGGCCACCCAGACAGTTTTTAACCCAACGAAGCATATGCCAGTCCAAGCCATGAGCAGCCAATTTCTTGAGGAGAATGCTGTGGGAAACAGTGTCAAAAGCCTTACTGAAGTCAAGGCAGACCACAAACACAGCCTTTCCCTTGTCCACTAAGTGCATCAGTTTGTCATATAAGATCGCGTTCGTCAAGCAGGACCTGCCCTTCATAAACCCATGCTGACTGGGCCTGATCACCTGGTTATCCTGTAAGTGTCCCATGATGACACTCGAGATAATCTGTTCCATGAACTTCCCTGGCACCAAAATCAGGCTGACAGGTCTATAGTTTCCTGGGCCCATCCTCTGGCCCCTCTTGTAGATGGACATCATGTTTTCTAGCCGCCAGCTGACTTGGACCTCCCCTGATAACCAGGACTGCTGATAAATGATGGAAAGCGGCTTGGCCAGCACTTCTTCTAGTTATCTCAGTACCCTTGGGTGGATCCCATCCAGCCACATTGACTTGCGCACATCTATGTAAATGCTGTAGCAGGTCGCCAACCATTTCTTCATGGATTTTGAGGGCCACATCATGCTCCCCATCCCCTTCCCCCAGCTCAGAGGACAGGGTGCCCAGAGAACTGGTCTTGCTGCCAAAGACTGAGGCAAAGAAGGCATTAAGCACCTCAGCCTTTTCCTCATATTGTCACCAAGTTCTCCCCCGCATCCAGTAAAGGATGGAGATTCTCCTTAGTCCTCATTTTGGTGTTTGCATGTTTATAAAAATAAAAACATATATATATATTAAAAAAAAAAAAAAAAAAAAAAAAAAAAAAAGTTGTCTTTAACAGCGGTAGCCAGATTGAGCTCCAGATGAGCTCAATCAACGAGGGGGGGAATGGGCGAGCTACAGTTGTGCCAGGGGAGGTTTAGGTTGGATATTAGGAAAAACTTTACCAAAAGGGTTGTTAGGCATTGGAATAGGCTGCCCAGGGCAGTGGTTGAGTCACCATCCCTGGAGGAGGTATTTAAAAGACATTTTAGATGTAGAGCTTAGCGATATGGTTTGGTGGACGACCAAAAACACGCGGTTATAACGAGATGGTTATAAAGCGCTGGGCGCCCCTTCCCGAGCCCGGCGGACCCCGCGCGGCGCCGCCCTCCCGGGGCTGTTTCTGGGCAGAGGCCGCGGGCGCAGCCGCCGTGGCCCTGGCACCGCCCGCTCCCTGCCAGCCTCGGAGAGCCGGCGGGGGCGGCCTGGCCGCGCCGCTGCCCCGGGCCTGTCCTGGCCAAGCAAAGGCCCGAGGTGCCCCCGTAACGCGGGGGCGGGCGCTGCGGCTGCGCCGGCTCTGAGGCGGCCGGCCTCGACTACTGAGGAGTTGTGCTTAGTGTCGTGATTACCCAACTCTAATACAATTAATGATCTGATATGAAGAATCGTCTTCCTGATGCATGCTTGTCAGAAAATACAGTGAAAACAAACCCTGCCTTCTCTAAACTTCAGTCTCTGAAGTATGAGAAAAATATTTATTTCAGATGATCTTACAGAGGTTATTTCCCCAAACCGTTTAAATTTAATTGCATTGTTACTATGCATATTTAAAAGATTTTTATCATACTCTCTCAAGTCTTTCCTTGGACTTCGATTATTCCTGCAGGCCAAGTTTCTGGACCTATCAACCTACATTCTAGATTTTGCTTCTTTCAAAATCCCTTCTGCAGTGAATACAACTAGCCATCCACCTTGGTGATCCCACTTGGATGGATAGCCAGTGCCACTTCCCTGGTGTTAGAAGAGTCCTTCCAAGCCTTTCTGTATGTGCCATTTTCATGTGTTGTCTTGTGAACTTAAGTCAGCCATGGAACAAGGTGCGGTGGGTGGTAGGCCACTGCCCACTGCTGCAGAGTACAGCCTGGGAAGTAAGCAGTTACATGTATTTTCCTCCTGTCTTTCTCAAAAACATCTCAAGCAGAGACACTTATGTATATCCATTCAGACGAGTCAACAGGCCTCTATGCTGACAGTGTACTGACAGCAGGATCAGACTGGACGGTGCATAGAGACAACACATACAGAGGAGGGCCATGTTAGAGAGGGGTTACTTCTGAGCACTGCCACTGAAGTCACACACTGAGAATTTTGTTTATAAAGTGAATTCCATAGGTACAAGTCATCAGGAGAAGAAAAAGCCCCATGGACAATATTATATAATCCAGATAAATTTACTAATAGGGGATTTTCCAGTGGAAGAAACCTGACATCATGCTTAAGCAAGTAAAAATAAACCTGGCACTTGCACTTGTTCTAAATACAAGAAGAGTCTTGATGAACTACTAGTTACATTTTTTTGGCTAATTATTAGTCATGCTGAGCATTGTGGTGTTAGTTGCAAACTTATTCCATAACTGCATCCTAACCTCAATATTAAAGTAACATAGACATTCAAAATCAGTTTCTCTGTAAGGCTCACTGTTTCCAGAGAACAATGCATTTTCCTTTCCTAATTATTCCTAATGTTTTAGCCATTATTGAACATTTTATGGCCTTCCTCAGAGAATAAAATAGCAGTGTAATTTGGAAACAAACAAGTTACTTGTGGAGTAAAAGAAAAGTGTAAAATAAAGTTTGTATAATCCCCCTCATCCATCCCAACATGTCAGATACATTTCAGAAACTTCCTTGTTGTTGAAAAACAATGACTTTCACTGTGTTTTGAATCTGAATGTCAATAGTGAAAGATGTGACCCAGTGTTAGCAGCTTACTTTTTTTGTTAAAATATCACATAAAAAGCTAAAAATATACATTGTGTTTATGACAGAATGAAAATAGAAAAGATGCAGAGATTGAAAAGGATCCAAAGTGTGACTGAAAAGGGAAACTCTGGCCTTAAGAATGAAGTAAACACATAAGAGGTCTGTTGCCTGGGAAGAAAACCTTTATTTTCAGAGAGAAAAGAGGAAAAAAAAAAAAAGAAGGAAGGAAGGAAGGAAGGAAGGAAGGAAGGAAGGAAGGAA
>NC_048895.1:23677503-23678545 GCF_011077185.1 Oxyura jamaicensis
AAAGAAAGAAAGAAAGAAAGAAAGAAAGGTCTGTATTCCAAGTCTGTAACTTTTGATAAAAAATGGAAGAGCCAAGTAGACAAGGTGCTTCTATTGACTCACAGCATCACTATATATCTGTAAAGCACATGGTGAGGTAGACACAATTTTCTGTGACTGAGCAATTTAATTATCCAGAGAGAAAAGCATATTTCGGTTTGGCAAAGCCTCACTGGCTACTTTTTATTTACAGAGCCTTACCATTAGGTCCATTTGATCCAATTCCATCTGAGCCAACCCAAGTTTGTGGCAGAGAGGGGTTATTTGCATGAAAAGGGAAGTCTTCTGAACTTCTGCTCCATAGAGAGCCAAAACCAAGGTGGGTTTACAGTTACAGCTTGTATGTACTGATCTTACAACCAAGATAAGTTACAACAGCTTCAGACCAACTGGCTATAAGTCCCAAAGGGGCAGATAAGAATGAGGGAAATGCAGATGTTCCTTTTTCTTCATACATCTTTCACTGGGGGTGGACAGTGCATCGTATAGAAGTTGGCCAGTACTTGTTGCAGCTGTCTAAATTTGGCTATTCCCTTTACCTCCACCCCCACCTTTTCCTCTTTCCAAGTAGCAAATGGAGCATCTCAGCAGAACAGCTGACCTGAAAAGTCTGTATCAGGTACAGGGGTTTCATACTGGGGATGGCCATTCCTCTACCACCTTTACCTTTGCCAAAGGGATTTGCCAAAGGAAATAATTCGTGTCACATGTGAATTCATTTTCCTACACTGAGTCTTGGCACTGCTAGCATCTTAACCACTTCTTTCAGCTGGGAGAGAATCAGCCCAGCTCCTGTAATTCTCAAATGCGTTCCAGCTTTCTTCAAAAAAGAAAAGAAAAGAGAAAAGAAAAGAAAAAGAAAAGAAAAAAGAAAAGAAAAGAAAAGAAAAGAAAAGAAAAGAAAAGAAAAGAAAAGAAAAGAAAAGAAAAGAAAAGAAAAGAAAAGAAAAGAAAAGAAAAGAAAAGAAAAGAGAAAGGAAAAGAAAAGAGAAAGGAAAGGAAA
>NC_048895.1:23678645-23695320 GCF_011077185.1 Oxyura jamaicensis
AAAGGGCTGCTGTTGGAGCTTCCTTTTTCCAGGCAATAGAGGTAGCAAAGTCTATCCACAGTGGACTGTAGATTCTAGTCTTGCTTAGAAATGGAAATAGCAAATTTGATCATGTCACACTCCTGTCAGTTCCCAGCTGGCAACAAGAAAGACTGAACACAGCTATAGCACACCATCTGAGCACCCCTCAGCAGAAACCTGGAGAAGCCACATCAGCTGCCACAGCTGTTCGAAGAGGATAACTTACACACACCAAGCCAACCTTAAGAAAACAGACCGTTTCTGAAAGGAGTTGCATGTAGATGCAACTCCCAGAAGGCCATCAATGTCCCTCTGCAGTTTCCTAGGGCACATGAATTAGAGTTGAAGCTCTTTTCTGATCTGTGCTTTGCTAGCTGACTCCACTCTCAGTTGAAATGGTTCACTGTGAGTGAAAAGCTGGTGGTCTCTCTATAGCATAGAGCTCTATATATCATCACAAGTGGACCTTCAATACCTTCCTTTCAATGAAAATCTTGAACGTGAATTTTTCCTTTCCTCTTCTATCTGAGATGGTTACAAGGTGGAGGCAGTATGGGTGCACTGGCCTAAGCAGCGAATAGTTAGGTCTGTAACCTCTCTCAGCTGATGTTAAGCATAAGAAGACAAGAAACTTTCTTATTTCCTTTTTAGCATAGACTGTGTTCATTGAGCTCCCCCTTAGAGAAAAACAAAACAAGACAAAACAAACATATTAATTTCTAAATTATTCAAATATTATATGGAAACATTGACATGGCAAACACTGTGCTACATTTTTTTTTTTTTTTTTTTTCCAGAGCAAAACTGTCCCCTTAAGATCACCTTACTTTGGCAAATTTTCAGAGCAAACAGAAGAGAGAGTTAAGGGTCTCCTCTGACCGTAAGTTGTGGATAGGTCCAGTCCAAGCTGAAGAGCATCCCACATAATGCAAGGGTCATAATGCAAGGGTCAAACTCAAAAAATAGCCACTTAAAACTAAGTGGCTCAATGAGGACATTGAGGTTTGGAACTGTGAACTTCATCGTTAAATATATATCCTTGTACTGCAGAGCCTAGCACTGAAAAGCAATGTATAATATCCTACCAGCAGAATATGAAAGGAAAAATTCTGTCTTGGATGAAATGTATGGGAAGTTTATGTCTCTGAATTTGCCTCTGAATCTTGAATATTCATTCCCTCTGACCTTTCTACACAGTGCATGTTCCAGAATCTGGAATCTGATTCCACATCAATCTAACTTTAAAATATATATATATATATGTATATATATATACATATATATAAATATATGGTTCTGATACTTTTATAAAATAGGAAAATTACCTTGCAGTTTGGATTTTCTTCATGAAAGTACTCACGCGTTCTTTTTCTGTGCTAACCTTTGGCTTTGGGTGATGATGCCAATAACCTTTCTGCCAACATACTGATGTAAAAGAGGAAAAATGGGGTGGGGGTTGGGGTGTGTGTGCAATACTACTGTCCTAGCAATTGGATCCAGCTGGCCTCCTCAAATACATTCAGCCACCAGGGGAGGGGGGGGGGGGGGGGGAACGACAGAAAACAACTTAAACATAAAAGCCATGATTTCCAAAGGTTTTGTGAACCAACAGCTTTTATGAATTTGGACTAAGTGTTCTGCATGTTTGGAAATCGGTCCCAGGAGTAGAATTATTCTGTGCCAAAAATATTGTGGGACAGCTATTGCTGACTCCCCGGTTCATCCTCTTACATTTTTCATGCTATGTTGATGTTTTTTTTAGGTTGGAATATAAGGTATATTTCTTTGTACTTGTCTTTCCTAAGCCTTCCTTCCTGATTGCTCCCCTTTTCACCTCCCTTCTTGTTTTCTCCCTGTGTTTGTTTCAGCCACTAGACTGATACTTGTGGGGAAACTAAAATCGTGAAGTCATGGGGTCATGGATTTTACAAGACTTATACAAAATGACTCTGTGGCTTCCACTCATTTTTTAATACCTGGTGCGGTTCTTGTTTTGGCAAAGACCTGCAGTAGCTTAGCTGAGATCAAAAAGCTCATTTCATATATCCTACACACTGGGATGACCATCACTGGGAAATAATTGTGAGGTTCTCTGGAGGTGAAATGGTGATCTAGACATGAAAACTTTCTTTATCTGCCATCACCTACCAGAACTTCTCTCTGAAGTATTCAGCTGTCATTTCTGTCTTGGCATCTAATGGCAGGCACTGTCAAAGAGCTTAATCTGGGCAGAGAAAATAAGACACCAAATGAGATGTTTCTGCTGACTCAGATGTTAGCAGCAGGCAGCCTGCAAGTTTTTAGCCCTGCTGCATGCCTTTCAGTCCTTTGAGAGGTGCGTTTGTTTGTAAGGAGCTAGGAACATGCCCAAAGTTGGATGGTATCAGAAGACTTCTGGGTTTACAGAAGTGCGAAGCACGCAGGAACACTTTGTCTTTCTCAGTACAGCTGCAAGACTGCCACCCTAAGGCCAGAGGGATGCACAATAGTATCGTTTTGCTTCCTCTAAAGGCTCACACATTTGTCAAAGATGCCTTGATCTTGGCAAAACCGTGGGTCTATCCAGCTGCTGCATTAATTCCCACAACAGTATGCTCTGCTTTCATGTTTTAGCAGAATGGCACTTTATTTCCTAAAGCAAGTTAGAAGGCTGGGCACACACCTGTACAAAGCAGAGCAAGACAGGGTCCATGCTCAAAAGCAGCATGATAAGGAAAACGTGGGACCACAGGGCAGTGCCTCCTGCCTATACACTGCCCAGCCACCCTGCCTTGCCTCAGACCCAGGAAGGGCAAGCACTCTCCACCTGAAAATGTGCCTCAGTGCATTACTGACTGCCCAAAAGTCACATTCATCAAAGTCCCAAGCCTCACAAAATACTTGGCCATATCTTGGAAAGCCAATGAGGTTGAATTAAGATAATGAAATGGGAACTACCATACATTTAATTTTTTGCATTTTATGTACCCTCTGATCTTGCTTTAGGCAAGTTCATTTCACAGGCTTTCTAGGACATTTAAGGGAAAAAACAGACAAACAAACATCAAAACTGAAGACCAGAAAAAAAAATATATATCCTGAGCCACATCCTCAGAGGACATGAGTCACCTTGATCCTGATGACTCTAAAAAAGACAAAAAACAGAATGCTCAGCTGTTCCCTATTCCACACACTCACATCTTGGCTGAAAACTGAGGCTCTGCCATGAAAAAAGCTGCAGTGGTGCCATCAAAACCCATGGGCAGAGTGCCCTCTCTGCTCACACTCAGCATGTCACCTCAATCTGCTGTCCTTCATTGACAGACAGTTTAGGTGAGGAAGGACCAAGCCCATGGAAGCCCTGTTGTATCACAGGACGTGTGGAGGAGCTGTCTCCTCATTAAAGCTGAGCAAATGTAGATAGAAGGTATTTGGTTGGATTGCTGGGGTTAACTTTGGTCACATTTCTGTTGAAGGAGAAATTGTTGCTTCACAAGCTCCAATTTTACGTCTCATTTGATGTTCACTGAAGACAAAGAACGTTCTCCCTTGGATTTTGGCCCTATGCTTTAAATACTTCAGAGCATGCTATTCACCCCTCTTTCATCAATTCGGTCCAGTGGGTACAAAGACACTGCAATCTTTGTCAGACCCCCACCCTTATAATTTCTGTAAGCACCGTTTTGTTTTGTTCAGGTTTCACTAAAACTGGATTCTGAATTATTAGTGTTATGCAAATTTTTCTTAATTGAGCTCTTCTTCAGAACCCTATTTCTTCAAATGCTCCAGAAATAACGAAAGGTAAATAAGGAAGGTAAAATTATAATTTTAGGAGGGAGAAGAGAGAAGGAATCTTCAATTTCAGGTTTCGTTTCCTGGTATTTTGTGAGCAGGCTCTCACATGATCAGTTTTTATTTAGCATCAATTACTTTCACTGTGGGGGTCTCATCAAGCTATTATTTTGCATGATGGAAGTCTTTATTTTATTTCTCAGACCAGAGGTATCATTTTCTTTCGCATTTCACTTGCTGTCGTGTCAGCCCCTCAACCAACAAGCTGCACAGCAGTTGGAATCTAACTGTAATTTAACGTAACACGTATCCATGCTGCTGTTCACGCCGCACGAGGTAATTTTGAAAGGTCAAAGCAGCTGGATTCCATTAGAGGAAAGCAAGGAACTCAAAATAGACTTTGTAAATATCTTTTTGAGGAATTCAGGCAGCTGCCTTAGGCACCCCTGGGCCTTGTTGTTTCAGAGAACTTTAGTATCAGCTTAACTCTGAAATTACTAAATTGCTCCCCCTCCTCCCCCAGAAGAGAAATTTCCTTTGGATGAACATTAAGAAACAGTCAAAAGCAAAGATATATCTGCTTTTACATTTTTAATAATAAGTTTTATTGCAATAAGTACTAAATCAAGAAAGCTCTCTTCCATATGTGCTCAAGAACCATTTCCATTTTTTTTTTTCTGCACATATGACATTTGTTTTACAATGCTCCAGTTTACAAATCAAATAGTTTCTCACAGAGATAGTATGTTTTTATTCCATTTGTCCTATTTCAAATAGTCCAAACGGCTGTGGTTTTTTCATTAAAAGTCCAATTGGCAGACATATATGGAAAGTTTATGTTTTCCAGCTGGGCAACTACCAGTTACACATACTCATTATTATTCATATTATCATTATAGTGTTCATCGTAACTGTGGAGGATAATGCCATGTGGCTTACACAGACAACGTTCAGTGATCAACAACGGATATTGTCCTGAAATCATTGGAACTTAACTCTTCTTAAGCTCTGAGGACTTTTAGATATAGATCTGAACCTCCTGACTTGACCTTTCCTTTAGGATAAAGCTAATGGCATCCCCAATTCTGATTTCTGGAACCTGCTAGTGGTTTTAAACATTTTCCTTCAGGAGAAATATCCTCAGTTCAGAATATCTTGTTGAGAAGGGATGGCTGGTGTTCATTTCTCCCATAATAGATTTACCTCACTGTAATTTTACTGACTCTATTAAAATTACTTTTGACCTACCCTGTTGGCAAAGCAGGGGCATACTCTCATCCGTGTTGTGAATGTTTTAAATCAAGGTGCTATTTTGGTGGGGCTTGCAATTACTGTGAAAAATTCCAACTCCCCAAAACTTTATTTTCCTCTCCTGCTCTAATTGTAAATGACCACACAAAGAGTACTCTCTCCTGGACAGAATTTTCTTATGCCGTATTATAAATCACCAAATGAATGAGAATGTCAGAGAAGATGAGCAGACTCTAAACTGTAACCATCCTAGTGGGTGGTACTATTATACTAGGCTAATCTATTGGAAAGCTTCCACTGACATGAGCATATTTCTGTTGTCTGACCTAGAGTAGTTTATGAAGCATACCAGAACTTTTCCATTAAGTCACTTCCGTAGTATTCGTATTGTGACCCTGTGCTATATGAAGAACATGATTGTGCAATTTTTGAGGCATAAAAACCTTAAGATTCCTAGATTTGTAGTTTTACTATTTGTTTTATTTAGTTATTTATTATTGTACCAAAGAAAGAAGATTGATGAATGGGCAGTCAGAGAAGTTTTTATTATTGGGATAGTAAGAGCAACACCAAGCACCGTGGGAGAACAGGAAAGCAAACTTTTCCCTCCCTTGTGTGTATCAGGCCTATTTCCATAGGCTGTTGTGCACTTAAACACTTGGCTGGAATGAGATCCTATGCAGGAGCAAATTGGGTGGATGCAGATGTATTTTTCCCTTGATTTGCAATCATAGAGGCAAGCAGATATATCCAGCTGTTCACATTTCCCCCAGGAAATATGGTCATCCAAGCTGAGAATACTGCCTTTCTAGATATCTCAGGGCAAAAATAAACCCTGCAGAAGCAATAAGGCCATCCTTTGTCAGCTCCTACAGCCAGCAGCAGGAGGGTACAAGGACCTTTGTGTAGGTACTTTAGCCATTGTCAATACACCTTGACTTTAAAAGACAATATTTTGAAGAATTCATGGAGGTAATGATGAGTATTGCATCACTAAACATTTTGCTTCCAGTTCAATGTGTTACCCTCTGTTAGGTCAACCTACTGTGGATGGTGTTCTCAACTAAGAAAAATGTAAAAGACACGTTTTTGATGGAGTTCTTGGCAAATCATTTGATTACATTCCCTGATATTCAACAGATGTCTGCAACCCACATGGCAAACAGATCCGTAGAGGCAGTAGCTCACTATAGCCCTTGATATGAAGAACTGATATATAACATTTAATAGAAATAATCTATTTTGTAAGCCACACTCAGGCAGTTTAACTCCCGCAGTTTTTTTTTCAGGATAGCCAACAGTACACTGACCAACTTAATTTATATTTTATTTCAAATCTTATCTAAATGTATAATATGAGAGGATTTTGGAATTTGAGGAACCATACAGTGAATGAGACATCACTTCGCTTAAAGATAAATTTGAAAATGAAACCGTTGTTCATTGCAGATGTACATTCCAGACCATGACTTTAACTGGGGAACTAGAGAGGAGGACTAATTGGAAGCATTTAAGTGTATTCTGAAAACTGAATTTGAAATCATGTTTGGAAGAATTTTTGTTTCTTTTTAATGATCATTGCCCTAAGTCAAATTTATTTTTTGCAACAACAAAAATTCCAGCTATGAACAGAATTATCAGAGTTACCCTAGAAGTGTTTTCTAGTTGCTGTTGTATCTCAAATGCAACTATTAGATAGCTGGCTACTGGCAACTGTTGGCTTTCTTACTCGTCCCCAGTTAAGGTTTAAGCTATAACTCTTTCACATAAGTAAATACTAAAATTTGGCTCATTATCCTAATGAAAAGCAGTATCTTCAATTCTTGTGAGTTATTATGTAGGATTAACAAAACCTTTATTTAAAAGAAAAATACCTTTCTTTATTATTCAAAAAATATTCACAAAAGACTTCCCAAGTACTGTGGAAAGAGTTCAGAAGTATTCCATTGACTTTGGACAACATCCAAACTTTTGGGGTGCTTATTTTTTCATGTGTTAAGTTTAGAAGAGAAATGTACATTTTCTGGGCATACCTTTTTGTTTATTCTAGTTGAAATGTATTTATACAAAAGAACCAGTGTATTTGCATTCACTACATATATAGCCATTTCTTTGGAGATACTAAGTGCGATATTTAGGGGGTTGATTGCAAAGAATAATGTTATCCAGTTCCATTTATCAGAATTATAGTTTTATATGAAGAACTGAGAGTCAATAATGGAAAAATGACTGCTTCTTCCCCATCAAATTTTACACTTAGCCTTGCTAGTGCATTTGCTCTGCTGGTGAGACACACAGTGACAGATGAAGGCATTTCTTTTTTGATGTGCTAAAGAAATTACACCAACTTCTTCCAACTGCTGCTTGTTTTGTGGGTAACATCTTATTGCTGTTTAAATTTATTGAAAGTAGGTACTTTGTGAAATAAATTCATTACTCTGTCTGTCACAGCCTCACAGAAAATAATAATAATAATAATAATAAATGAAAACCTCTGCTTTACACACATCTTGCTTCTTGACAATGTTTTTTCTTGGGGTTTTAGAATATTGTGAAAGGACAAGACCAGATGTTCCAAGCATTTGGTCACTACCAGCTGTTGTTCTTGAGCATTTGAAAAGCACGTAGGCATACTAATCAAATATCTCCACTGGAAGCCCACAAGGAATTCTTTGTTAGTAACACTGTTTTCTTCAAAATATAACAGTCCCTCATGGAATAATACTTAGGCTTTTTCTTGTGTAATGTTTGTAGTGTTTGTTTTCATTACTGGTCCTAGAAAAACTCCAATTTGACCTTTCATTGTAGAGTTCCTTGTTCTACAATATTCTACATCAGATAAAGACACAGTGATATAAATTAACTTAAAGAGGGCAAATAGTTCATGCATGTTATTTGGATATGCAGCATATGTTTACACCTTATTCAGTATTAATAGAGGACTGTAGTTATATGTTTGACAGCAGTGGCAAAGTTTCATATACGTGTATAAATTGTATGTGAAAGACCACTGTTTTCTTTCAATGTTCTGCATTGAACAATGATAATGAAAAAAAAAATCCAGAAAGTATTGCTCCAGCTCCAAACACCAAAGGTCTACACTAGTGGTATGGGAGTAGTTATCTGTCCTGGTCCTGCAATGCAGAAGTCAATGACCACTTTGATTTCTGAGGAAGCAGCACTATATCTCAAGTTGTCCCAAGCTCTTACTTTACATAACACATTGCAGATGAAACAACAGAAAGCAGTCAGAGTCAGTAGGCTCTTTTGCATATTAATTCCTTCCAGGAAGAAAATACATAAAGCCAGACTAACAGGCACTTCCATCTCTACTTGCATTGCTCTGCAATGCAAATTCTTTGCACCAGTTGCCTCGTTTCTGCTTGTATAAATTGTGTGAAGGGCTGCCATGTTTTTGTCCCAAAGGGGCTGGCATGTGATATGAATTCTGCTTTAGCTAGTTGATAAAGCTGGTAAAGTGCATTGAGACCACACCAGGCAGACCATTAATAGATCTGTGACCTTGCTAACACCATTTTGTTTTTTCTTTTTCCTGACCTCTCTTTGCATGCTCCTTACTTTTAGGGTCTGGAACAAGGTCATGAGTAGATTCCTGCTTTTTAAATATGAAAAGCTTTTCTCCTGGCATCTACTGGCACCTAATAATTCAGTAAATGCCTCAGACTACTCACTCTCTTTTTTTGATTTCTTTTCTTTAGAAGTGTTTTGTTTTGTTTTATTTCCCTAAGGCTTGCTGTAAGAAAGTCCTTACAATCAAGCCATTTGTCCATTTTGGAGAGGGTACTCAATTACCCCATCTTCTTCCAGAAGATGGAAGATTGCTGTCAAAGCTTGCAGTTCTCTGATAGAGATTCAAGAAAGCAAGTCCAAGACTATGTGACACTACTGACATCTTGTTCGGTCCCTGCAGTTTACACTCAATTTTGAAGTGGGTCAAAATTGGTCTGAAAACACCTGTAGGCTGTATTTTTGGCCAGTTAAGTTCAGAATCTGATTCTAAGGTCCTGGCAATGACCCAGCTGCCTCAGCAACTGTCCCTTTGTTCAGGTCCAAAGTAACAGCTGTGGTCTGTAAGGCTGTTCAGTGAGAGTTTCCAGGGCTGTATTCACCAGGGATCCTGTAGATCCCTGGCTGTAGAAATTATTCAGGCTGGGAATAGGGTCGACATTTCCTTAAGGTTTCAGTAAAAGAAACAGTGCTGTGGGACTTCCTATTGGAGATAGGCTCTCCAGGCCACACTCTCCTTGAGGCAAACCAGCTGGGTCAGCATCTGTTATCCCTCTGCTAGCTGTGATCTTCTCTAGGGGGAAAAGGTGAAGCCAAGTGATGAATGGGGTAGATTGGGAATCAGGTCTCCTGAGGACTCTTCCAACAGCAGGATGCATGTGGCACGTAAGCTGTTAACAGGTGCTTTCTGAACTGGAGATACAGATGGCTCCATCTGTGTTTATGAGGTCTCTTAGCTCTGCTTGTCTCTGTCACATGTATTTAATTTCCTGTAGAGCGCTCACTTTAAGCCATAAAGGTTGTATCTGCATTGTTTGGAAAAACATATTTGGCAGCACCTGGGAGACCATATTCCCTCACTAACTGCACTCTGGTGTCATTGGAGATCCCCACTCAGATGTTGCAGCCATGCTTTTCCGAAATGCTGGGGACAAACCACATGTTCATCCTACTCGTGTGCTAATCTGTCTTTGCTGGCACAGGAGTCCAAGGAGGAATGACTACCACACAGCTATAACATCACAAGCCTGATCCCATGAGCTGCTGTTTATCCAAAACTTGAGCAGGGATATTAAGGCAGGCAAGAGGCAGAAATTTGGCTAACTTTCTAAATTTGGCTAACAGTCATGTGGGAATCCTGGGTGATGCTGGTTAATTGCAGTGCATTTTCCCACACTGGGAAGCAGATATGCTCAGCTTTGCCCTGCTGCACAGTTCAGCTCAGCAGAGGACTTGCCACCCCGATTTCTTTACTCAGAGCTGTATGGCAATTGGAGGCTATTGAACTGTTTAGCAGAGGCCAAAAGGCACACCATAGTGCCTAGGTGGAGTAATAGGCCAGCAGCCTGAGCTGAAGAGCATTTTTCTTTCTGTATAACTTCCTTAGCACTGTGGTGACCCACATATCTTTCATATCTATGAAATTATCACTTTTTCAAGATCTTGCTTAGTTCAGCCTCACAGCTACTGGAGCTAGAAGTCACAACTGAGAGGCATCTTGTAACACTGTGTTAGTCTAAAAGGGTCTTGTGGAATAAGTGGAAACCAAGACCATTCTCTGTAGCACAGAGTGATAACCCAGCTCAGAAACACAGCTGCCAAGAGGCCATGCAACTGGCACAGAGGCAGGGTGGCTATGTGGCTGAATGCAGGCAGTGTCTTTCTACCTGGTGTTCTATCCTGTAGATATAACAATTCAGGTTTGTTACTTCTCCGCCCTGAAAAAGGCACGTTTTGGTTCTGAGTACAGTGACATGAAAAACTACTTATAAAATATTTTTCAATGATCATTTATTATTCTCAAATTTGCAGCTCAAAATTGGCAAGTTTATCAAATAAATTTACTTCAGTAACATTATTTAAGATGAGAGAATATTATGTCCTCTGCTCAAGTAGTTTCTGAATTTGTGGAAAACCTGGAAAATAGGTTAATTGCTTTGAAAAAACAAACAAACAAAAAACACTAGATTTGTGTTGCATACATAAACATAGCCTTTTTCTGTTATTTCAGATACTGTTTGGAAAATCTGAACTGTCAATATTTTAAATAATGATATCATTGTCATAAAAATCATTCAATATTCAATCAGTCTTCAATTTATTTAATTAATTTAGCTATGCTTGAAGTCAAGTATTGATATTTGAAGCCTAGGGGAAAAAACAGATAGTAAAATACAAGCTTCTCAAATAGTAATTGGTTTACAATGACAATTTGCTACGTATCTCTCTATGATGTAGTAACTCAACCCTTATGAGCTCTCTAAATCTAATGATCTTCTCCTAACTTTAGTAGGAAGTTACTAGGGGTGTTACATGCTATTTGTATGTTTAAAACATTGCACTTTAAAGAGAATCAGAAGGAGTTTACAGTGACCAAGACAACACTAGATAGGGCAGAGAACATATCTTTCCACGTTGTTCTAAACACAATAAAAAAGAGAGAGGAAAAAAAATATGGCTAGTTAAACAGCTTGGGATTATTTTAGCCACAGAAAGATCAAGTTCTGACATCAGAGGGTCCTCAAAAAATGTCACTGGGTGCTCCTTTTTTTGCTCTAGCTATTAAGCTTTGGTAACCCCAGCAGTGGTGATACAACAGCAGGAAAAAAGAACTCTTACAAAATAAAAAATAAAAAAATAATAATAAAAAAAAAAGGTCTCTATGACCCTTAAGAAGCTAACCCCTCTCTAGCTGGAATAATGCTGCTATGGCAACAAATTAACTAATAAAAATACATTTTTCATTCTAGAATTTCAAAGAAACTAGCTATACAGTGTCAGATATACTCATAGATGTTAGGGGCAGAAGTAGAGTTTAGGTCATCAAGTCTGGCTTGCATATCACACATCCTATAATTTCACTGAGCTATGTCTCTTCTGAGCCAAGAGTTTGCATCCAACTGCAGGAGACCTTTCCTTTGTTCTTTGTTTTACTGGTTAATCTGCTTTGCTACTAAACATGTGTTACTGATGTATAATTTGAATTTACCTAGCTTTAACTTTCAAGCATATGTTCTTGGTAAACATTTCTCTCTCTGCTAGATTAACAGACCTTTGAATGCTTTCTTCCCCTCTCTCACTCTGTGAGAGTAGCTACATGCTGCAATCAAATCATTTCTCACCAGTAGGCTTTTTTTTTTTTTTTTTTTCCTTTTTTTTTTTTTTTTTTTTTTTTGTGGCTCTTTTTGCCACAAAACTTGATCCTATTAAATATAAAATATTTTAATATTTTTTCCAGCAAAACCTCCAGTTACCAAAATATGCTCAGCTACAGGCCATCAAAGAGCTGTCTAATTAACAAATATTAATTACATACCAGTTACAATATGATATGCTCAGAATAAATCTACCAGGGGATTTAAAGCTTCATCCTTGGGTTTTTGAAGGCAGTTGCTCTGCCATTTGAGCTAATGGAACATTTTGCTTGGTCAGCCCAGAAGAGGGGCTTTATATCTTTACCTCCATCTCCTTAAACAGTGTTGCCTTTCACTTCTCTAAAAGGGGAATTCTCAGTGGGGCCTTCTTTGAAACACTAACATTCTCCAAGACGTTCTCGGGAACATGATATTACCATAACTTGACACCAAGTTAGAATTTGCCCAATAAATGTTTGCAAGTCTGTAATAAACTCTGTTTCTAATAGTGTGCTTCATGCTGTGCTAGCAAAGTGCAGAGGAAATGACAGACAGGAAAGCTTTATGCAGTCCCCAAGAAAGAGACCAGCAGCACTCTGCATACAGCACCTCTGCAGAGGGGCAGCCCAGCCCTGAAGACCCCGGAGAGTTGAGACACCCTCCAGGTGAAATGTGAAGCTGCTGTATTACTTCTTCTCAAGGAGCCTTAAGCAAACAGAATTTATTTCAAAGGTAGGAGTAAATGGTGAGAGTCCTAAGAGTTTGTAGGAATCCTCCTAAATTGCTTGCAGGGGCTCTTTGGAGAATATAGCGTGTCCATAGCAAAGTCACATTAAACATACTGGGCTGTGTGGTTTCGCCTTTTATCTGCATGCTGGTGCTGCAAAACCCCAGCTGATGTCAGCAGCTCAGTCTAGGGTTTTGGTTTGTTTGCTAGTTTTTTTTCTCTGAAGAAACCGCTGTCACCCTAAAAAGGTTCTTCATGGGCAGTAGCCACAAATTTTCCTTAACAATAAGCCTTCCTGTGATAACTAAGGCTCTTGTAAGCATGAGTTAAAACCTGGTATTCAGTTATCGGCGATATATTGATTCAAGAGCAAAAAGCACCTATACAAAAGTTCAGGGAGCTTTCAAACATGTAAATAAATAAATAAATACATACATACATACATAAAATGTAAGAAACGTAGAAGTCCAAATTCCTCTCATCCATTGCTTTCTTACTAGACCTTTGTGGCCACTACAGCTTAACTTTCTTTTCATACAAAAATCCCATCCTCAGCTGACTTGGCTGAACTCTGGCTTCCTCTCATACAGTGATATATAAAGTAGCTTTATGGCACAGCTATAAATAAGGCTGATTCATTTAGAGTACTTAAATTCTTGAACATTTCAAAGAAGAAGCCATTTAAAGAATTCTCACGGGGTCCATTAAAGCATGGAAATATTAAGTCCATTTCATAAATGGGGAACTGAGGCACTGTGAGGTTAAATGGTGACATGGATGTCCACAGAAAAGTAAAGAATTTAGTGTAGATTTCTTTAATCACAGTGTAGCACTTTAAGCAAGAGCACATCATTCTTGCCTTGCTGTCTGGTGCTGGGATTCAAGTTGTTCTTTTCTTAAACACATCCATATCTTAAAAAAAAAAAAAAAAAAAAAAAAAAAAAAAAGCTGCAGTAAAAAGCAGTTACAAAATCCATATCTTTTGTGCTGAGGCCAGCATATCTGAACTGACTTTAATTTGTTAAAAAATTAAAAGTACAGTTCACCTCCTGTTCAGAAAAATGAAGCTTTGAAACTGAGACAGAAATTTGATCTTTTGAGCATGACTATAATGCTTAGAAAAACATACCATACATGACTCAGTACAGTTTATCTCTGTATCCAAAGGTATGCACCAGTCAAAGTCAAATGAGTGTGTTTTACATTCATGCATGATAAGTTTCTGCTTCAGTAGCTATGTTAAATAAGTTTAAGAAATGAGACTGATGAGGTCTGTTTTCTAGTTTGCAAATATACCCCTGAAGTTACTGGGGGTGCTTTTCAAATATATATACATACATATATATATACATATATATATATAAAGTAGAGTTCACAAAAAATATGTCATTGGCATTTATCACATAAAATTACTAGAAAAGAATTCTAAAGTTAAAATAAAATGATTTTTCTTTAGTTTAGTTAGCTAAGTCATTATTAAAATCATTGCTATTGTTCATCTAACTAGAATTATGCCTATTCTTAACTCCAATTAAAATAATAAAAAACGAGGACTAATCTGCCTAGTCTTCAATAAAATTTCTCCCCGGTACCCAGCAAGACCTTTAGGTATGTGTATCTTTCAGAATCTGAAGCACACTATTTACTAGTGAAAAGATTTTCAGACTTAGGAAGCAATATTCAGACCAATATGGATTCTCTTTATAACTTTTAAAATCCATGGAAAGGTGTTTTCCAAGCAAATGTATTTTGTTCTATTTGGCTAATTTCTATTTCTAACTGAGAATATGCATACCAGTGACTGTAATCCTTGTATACGTATCCTGAGCACTAAATTCACAAAGTGGATGTAGACTCTTCAACTGACTTTTGGCATATCATCCAAAATTTAGATCTGCCAATTACAATTGATGTATTTTTCTCAGTAAATTTCTCAAACATCTTATATGCTCCAAGTATATATAGTTTCATTTAAACCACAACCAGAAGGAAAAGCTGGCAGACACTGATCTGCCTTTTTCCAGTGATTAGCTCATTAAGTCCAGTCCTACCCCTAGATCAGGCAAAGGAACAACTTGATCACCAATCCCACATGGTGAAGTTACGCATTGGGCTGTTTGGAAAGTAGAAGACAATGACAGCAACCATCACCTTCCCTTTTTCCAACAGGCAAATTCAGTGATGGTCTGATACGCGTAGCCCTCAAGCTTTAGGCAACCTGGCCTTAAATCCTAAGGGAAAAATGGCAGTTAACCCCTTTGAAAGACAGAGCTGCATGCTGTAATTTCATGAACATTTATATGTTGTTACAAAGCAATACTGTCTGTTCCATTCTCTTCATCAAGTGCTGACACTCCTTCCCCCATTGTTTTTTTTTTTTTTTTTTTTTTTTTTTGGAATCTCTAACAATAATGTACGGGGTTCCCAAGCCACCATCTTGGGAAAACGACCTGTATTAAGGTTAACCCAGCAAGAAGAGAGAAATTTTCATCTGGACAAATTCTTTGAAGTGATTCATTAAGGAGTATGTTAATTGTTTTTGCCAATGGAGTGATGAAGAAGGAAGGATAAGTAATGCAGTGGTCTGACTGCATATTTGGCAGCAAAACTAACTTCAGATGATCAACATGTCCAGGGAAAGATGTCTTCACATGTCCAGGGAAAGATGTCTTCAGTGACACTTCACTACTGAGTATTTGCATTATATCATCCAGGGCTTTCCTGCCTTTCTATGCTGACAGTTTCAGAGTCTATGCTTATCTACATCATATTTGCATGACTGACTACAGACAGTCATACATTCACCCTGCCTAAGATCCACACAAAGTAACTGAGGCTTGGAAGCCATAAGGTCATTTAATGCAGTCTTACGTCTAGAATAACTGACCTGTGTCTCAAAAGGCTGGTTTGGGTGGGAGAGATGGTCTGTTTTCATTTGGCAATAAGGGATGAGTTGCATGGAGAATGCAATAGCTGGTTTAAAATATACTGCTGTTTCACAAAGTTTCTTTCCCTTAAAAGAAATCTACCTCTCCTTTACCTTTACCATGTAGCTAACACACAGAGGAGTTGCACCCTCCTTTCCCTTGCTATATGTTTCGTGTTTGTTCATATCCTGAGCTTCAGTCATGGAAATATATGTACAATGCTTGTAATCCCTTTGCTTCTTCCTCATAATGTCTCTAGTTGCAAGTCTCTCCTATGCAGGAAGCCAACACAGATCTATGCACAGCTTAAATCCTACTTAAATTGCTAGGGCTTAAAGTCCCACTAAAATAGCTCCTGGGCCTCCCTGTTGCCTTCTATATGGGGATGAATTCCACTCTTATGGAATTCCTCAGCATTTCTTCCCCTTGCTTGTTGGCAGGGCAAATTAGCCTCTTCTACACTCAGTAAGACTGCGTTTAGCCAGTGCTTGTACCAAATATTGCTTCATACTTCAACACTAAAAAGCAATTGCTATTAAAAGTTGGTATGATTAACGGCATAAAAAAATATATATATATATAAAAAAATCACAAATCCTACTGTTCTTAAGGGAGGGTCAATCAAAATATTATTATCAACACTGATTTACTTCACTTACTCTAAGATGAATCACTTATGACCGTGAGTATTGGAGAAGAATTTACCAGGAATTAGTATCTGTGACACTTCAGAAGTAATTATTGCCAAATATGATTTGGGCTTTGCTGGACTCATGGGAGAGACTATTATTCTCAGAGTTCACTGAATTTAAGACTTGGCCCTTCACTATCCTTACATTGCATCCTGTAATATACAGGAAAAAATGTATAAAATAAAGCCTGAATATGCATGAATATTCATGTGAATGAGGCAACTGAATGTCACTTATTATTTCAATGATATCCAGATGGAGAATCCTCACCTCCTGTTGTCCTTTCCCTCTGAGATGATCTCTGCAATCAGTACATCCATCAAACAAAAAGAAAGAAAGAAAAGAAAAGAAAAGAAAAAAAAGAAAAGAAAAGAAAAGAAAAGAAAAGAAAAGAAAAGAAAAGAA
>NC_048895.1:23695330-23696546 GCF_011077185.1 Oxyura jamaicensis
AAGAAAAGAAAAGAAAAGAAAAGAAAAGAAAAGAAAAGAAAAGAAAAAAAGGAAAAGAAAAGAAAAGAAAAACCAAACCCACCACAATAGTGAACAAACCGATTTCTTTCTTTTTCCATGGAATCCAGTGCTGCATTCTTTTATTTTTAATATTTGTGATTTCCTTAACAGTACCCCTTTTTTTTCCCATTTGCATGTTAGTTCACAAAAGTAGCTTAGTTTTCTCATGCAGAAACGCTCTTTCACATGTCCACATACACAGGTATTTTTATGTACATTCACATTAGAACCAACTGCACAAATCTTTAGGAGATATTCTTTTTTATGAAAGTATTAGCAGCTCACTCCCATATTGATGTCATGGGACTCAGCTGGCCAGCCTTAGACTACAGTTAATAAAAGATGAACAGTTGGAAAAAGCCATCCATATACGTTCAAAAATATCAGGCAAAACTGTGGAGATTGTGCCAGGGAGCTTTATATGACATGAAGGAAAAGAAACTTCAGCATGAAGAGGGCAGGAAAACTGTTCAACTTGGTTAGTGCTATCTGTACTTGGGCAGCTCCCTCCTACGCAGCACTCCGTCAGTTCTGCTGCAGTTCCAAAACACCAGGGAGCAGGGCACAAATATGATAAAACAGAAGAATCCCAGCCCAGCCAAGGTAGAGAAGTGATCACAGCATACTAGGACTTTGACTCAATTGACTTTCCCCAGTATTATTTATAATAGTAGTAGTAGTAGTTGTTGTTGTTGTTGTTGTTGCTGTTGTTTTGTCTTGTTTTGTTTTGTTTTGTTGGTTTAGTCCATGTTTCTTGGTGGTGGTGTGGTTTTGTGTGTGTGCTGCTGTTTTTTGTTGTTTTGGTTTGGTTTGGTCATTGAACATGTACTAACTGTTATACAATGTTTACCAAGTTTTTTCTGTAAAATTCTAGAGGCAAAACCTCAATTCAGGCCCCCCTCTAAAGATTTTTTAAGTTCTTGAGGGCTCTGGGAGCACATCCAAGGATTTTTATTGTTCCCAGAAGATATACAGAGATTATTTGTCATTTGGTGAATGTGTGTGTGAGAGTGTATTGGGAGAAGTGGCGGGTGGGGGGACCTCTGCTGAACACAGTATTGTGTTGCTTTCCTGGAGAGAAGGTGTGACCTGAAACTGATGTTGAGAAAGGAGGGAAAAATAAAAAATATCTTTAAAAAAAAAAAAAAAAGAAAGG
>NC_048895.1:23696646-23710028 GCF_011077185.1 Oxyura jamaicensis
GAAGGAAGGAAGGAAGGAAGGAAGGAAGGAAGGAGGGAGGGAGGGAGAGAGGGAGGGAAGGAAGGAAGGAAGGAAGGAAGGAAGGAAGGAAGGAAGGAAGGAAGGAAGGAAGGAAGGAAGGAAGGAAGGTAAGAAAGAGAGAGAGAAAGAAAGAGAGAGAGAAAGAAAGAAGAAAGAGAGAAAGAAAAAGAGAAAGAGAGAAAGAAAGAGAGAAAGAGAGAAAGAAAGAGAGAAAGAAAGAAAGAAAGAAAGAGAAAGAAAGAGAAAGAAAGAAAGAAAAAAGAAAGAAAGAAAAAAGAAAGAAAGAAAGAAAGAAAGAAAGAAAGAAAGAAAGAAAGAAAGAAAGAAAGAAAGAAAGAAAGAAAGAAAGAAAGAAAGAATCAGAAAAGAAAGAAAACCCCTGAGATCTGTTGAGGATTACTAACTGCGTTATGCATTTTATGAAGGTGCCTTCGATATTACTCATCCAGAGTAACCTCTCACAAACCTTATCAGATTTCTTTTCTTTTCATATATTAACAATACAGCAGCAAGGAGCTGACACTTGCTTTTTGTATCAAGCAAAGTTTTATAAGTCTTTATTTTTTTTTCTGGCTATCACCTCAGCTTACATTTTACACTGAACAGTAATTCCATTTTTATGGATATTGTCAAATGCTTTTTTTTTCAAAAAGTTGAATTTTTAAGGGTCCCTTTAGTGACTGGTCTCATTTTGGTTATTGAACTTAGAGAGTCACAGGTGCAGATAACTGCTGGAGCAATTAATGGCCCTGAAGAGAATCCTGTCCACACTGAAATCAGTGGGAGTTTTATTAGTGTGACCAGGATTTCACCCTATGCATTTAATATTTACCTCATCCTCATCTGGACTCACAGATAGTCTGTGTCAACCCAAAAGTTCCACTGACTTTCATAATCACCACTGTTTGATATGCATAGAAGAGCTGGTAACTAAATAATATTTTCCTTTCTGATGGTTCTGGTTTTTTGTTTGTTTGTTTGTTTTGTTTTGTTTTGTTTTGTTTCATTTGGCAGACACTGATTTGTATCTCATTGGTTGGCTTGTATTACAAGCAACTATGATCTGCATCCAAGGGGTATATATCTGTAATATCAGCATATTATCACAACATCCCAGAGAACTCAGGGTTGCTAATTGCCTCTTAGAGTAGCTGAATGACTGTTTTGGGGACAACACTCTGAAATAATGCTGGAGTCAATATAATAAAAGACATTTCAAGGCTTTAGTAACCACATTGGTGGCACAGTAGTAATTTTTCTTTGCTGTAATATATTTAGAATCTGGAAGAGTATTATGAAATAGATTCCCATTTCAAGATTTTTGGACAGAGCAGCCTGTTAACATCCTTTTAAATCTTAAGTGTACAGTACCACTGTTTCCTGAATTTACTATGATTTGTTGCTGCATTTTTAAACAAAAGGCATTCAGTTTTACTGAAAGAGGAATCAGTTGCTGTTGCTGGACCAAAGTCAGTCACCCCAGGCTGACTTTTGAGATGTTAGATAAGCAGCTCTTTAGAAGGCAAAAGGAAACAGAAAAAATACTAGAGGTAAGCTATAAATGTTCATATTAGGATATTTGCATTCACAACACATCATTTGTTTATGTGCAGAAGGGACATGGTGTCACATCAAGGTGAATGTGACAAAAGCTTCACCAATTCAGGCCGTAGCAGCACCTCAGGAATTTAAAAAGACCTGTTTGAACTGAGAAATATTCTGAGCTCTTGACAACTGGATACATGTGCAGTGATATCACTGTTAGAATATGAACAAGTCTCTAACTTCTGCTTCAAATTACCTGTGGCCCACTTATTTGAGAAGCAATGGTCCTGTTTCCAAATGAAATGTGGTAGGGTTTACTGTAATTTTTTAGAAAAGGCAATGATCTATATTATACTTACATCAGAAAACTCTTCAAGTTTTCTTTTTTGAATTTCAAGTTTTCTTTGCATAGTCAAAGCTGTAACACTGTAAGTTAACCCTTTAAAATGCCAAAAAAAAAAGCCACCGTCGCAATCACGTAAAGCTCCAGCTTTGCCTCCTATCAGTTTCTTATACGAATAATGACAATAATGACAATTTTTTGCTCTGTTTCCTCAGTGATTTTTTTTTTTTTTAGTCCATTAGCAGAGTAGCATATTATTTCTTTTCTTGTACAGGGGAAGCATTTCTCCAGTAGGAAACAGGAGCTCCTGTTGTAGATGCTATCAAATCAAAATTATATCTTCTGCTATGAAGAGCCTAAAGTATAAATGCCACACAAGAGATAGATATGGAGCATGGAGTAGAAAGAACAGAGACAATACTGGCTCTTGAATACTGGCTCTTGTGTTATAAATATAGGAGATAACTAAGTGCAGCATCACCAGAGCAAGAGTTTTGAAGGAGGAGTATAAAGAGGTTTGGTTTCATCTCTAAAAAATTAGTTTTTGAAAAATAGAAGAAATGGTGAAGAACTGAAATAAAAGTTCTCTTTAGGCCCAAATCTAGCAGTTGAACCCAGCTGCTGGTTCTAGCCCTGATCTTTTCCTTCTATATTTTTGGTATTTGCATGTGACAGACATAATACAAAATATTTCAGAGATTCTTACTAGAATATCCTCTTTCCCTGTATTTAAAAGCATTATCTCATCAAAGCATGGTATTTTGATCTTTCTTCATTAGTTTTTAACTCATGTCCTTATTTTTTTTCTTCAAAAATCATTGTAAAGCATTATCTCAAAACTGTTGAGTTTGTGTCTTTAGTGCACAAGTCACCATTCTATGTCCTTCAGTTAGAGTTACATGTGCTACAATTCTATCACACCGTAACTTTTTATGCAGATTGTTGGGGTAGTAAAATCACTTTCTACTAGAGCTGATGTTTCATATGGCAGTTCTTGCAGTGCTCTGGGGAGGAGATTAGTCATTTCTTCTGATCTGAATGCATTAAGCTTTTTGAGTTGTTTTTCCTCTACCTCAGCATGATTCTTTTCTATCCTCTTGTTTCTGTTAGCCATCTGGCAGTGCTCTACTCCACCTCCAGACCTCTTCTCTGCAAGTTTCCATTTCCTGAGGTTGAAAGCTCCAGAAAGTTTTGTGTTGCAGCGTGCTGAGCCTCCTGCTTGCTGATATTTGGGAGTTCTGAAGTCCAATTGACTTCATGGACTGGATATATTAAGGTCCTGAAGTTTCTCTTTCTGAAATACAGAAATCTTGGTTACAGGTTTATTTGTTTCACTTTCCATTTAATTTAAACTGACTCAACTTTTGATCAGTTTGATCCAAGGTTATTTGCTATGACCAGTACTTTCATAATGTCATCACCGCTTGCAAAAACAGTGTGGCTTTTGTGACTCTATCTTAAGTAGTATTTCCATTAATGCCCTTGGCTTAAGGATTAGGGATGAAATCCATGAGTCTATCCTTTGCTGTGGTCCTTTGTAATCTATAGCTTGGTTTCATGCAATGCACACTGCACTCTAGAATGTGGGAGGTTTAGCTAGCACAGCGGGCATCTGTCTGCTGCCTGGCAGACAGAGTCATACAAAGAATGCTACTTCAGTTCTTCTCTGAAAGAGATAGCTTTTAAGTGGCAGCTAGATGCTTGTCTTGGCTACCTGATATCTAGGCTTTCACCCAATGGCTGACATCAGCTAGAGCATGGAAACTGCAGATTCAAATGTCAATGTGTTCTTACGAAAAACTTCTTAGATCTGTCACTCACTTTTTCTCACTGGCCTGACAGAGTCTATTTGTTGACTCTGCAAGTCATAAAGAAAGGCCCACTTATTTTCTCAAACCATTATACACTGAATGCTTAATGTTGTTTGGTCTTATTCATGCAATTAAGAAATCACATTTGAGTGGTCCTTCATCATGCCTAATAGAGCACGTTAGCACAGCAGGAGTCACCAACTTGTGCTGCAACATAAATGTGTTGCAAATTGCCACTTTTAAATAAGCAGGAAAGTTTTACAATTTTTGAAGAAGGTTGACTTATAAATTTGCTGTATTCTGAACTAATCACCATATTAAAAATTTCATTTTTGTTATCTTTTGTCAAATAGAAAGTTCTTTTCTCTGATTTGGACTTTGTTGTTAGGTCTATAGCTAGCAATTTAAGCAACACAAGAAAAGGCTTCTGGCTGCTGGTTTTGGTTAGACTATTTTACTGTACTGCTTAGTTGTTAGACTAGTCCATAGCACAAGAGTATCATTCTGATATGCTTTTGACTAAAGTCAATGAGCCATGTCATGAAGTGAGATTTCTACGAGAGGAATGACTTTCTCCTTCCTATTTGTCCATCTGGGCTGAATTGGAATTTAGAACAAGCCAACTTTGCCCACTTTTGGTGACCAATCTTTCTTTCAGGAGCCAGTTATCAAGGATATACGGTTTGGATGCTGGTACAGAGCAGAGGTGTGATCATAAAAGACAAGACATAAAAATTAATTAATTTTTTTAAATATTATTAAAATATATGTAATTTTAAATAATAAATGTGTTTAATATTATGCATGTGAACAATTAGAGCACGTGAATTTTTAATATTTTGAACCTAGAGATAGATATGAAGAAAGGGTAGATCTAGACATGTTTTGAGGGCAACGGTATTGCTACTTCTTTTCTGAACAAGTGTTCAATAAATAAGCAATCTGTAAACTGCTTTATAACTTTTGGCTTTTATTAAATGATTTGCAAGCACTGGACAACAATGTCCAGTTCTGATTGGCTGGCAGTGATGTCATATGTGTGTCAATATTTCTTGCTAAAAGCACAGGTATGACCTTTTTACCTTGGAGTTTCCATACCATAATGGCTATAAGGCACTCACGGTTAATAGATTTCTGAGGGATTATTGCACTCTTTGAGTAGCTGAAGTTGCTTTGCTTTTGGCTGGTGCCTCGTACTGCACCTGAGGTGTGTGATAATCCCTCAGAAATGCACTGCTTGTTGAATCTCATGGCTTAATTATAAACATTAACTGAAGTCAGCTACACATTAACTAGCTTGCCCAGATGTTTCTGTACCTGATGGATGTATGTGATGACTGATGAAAAGAAATCATGCAAGTCCGCTTCTGGTGAGTTCATTTACCATGGAAAAAGAAGGAGAGCAAAGCAGTTGCAGTACCCTCAACAAGAGACTCAATATTACTCAGCTACAGGAAGACGCACAACAAATTTCCTTTTAGCTTTCACATGTGTTGGAGAAGTGTCTCAGTTCAAAAACCCGAGGGTCAGTATCTGCTCCAGCTTGTACAGGACCCTCCACCTGGAGCTCCCCTTAACGAGGCCCATGGGCATGTCACTCCTTTATGTGCAGCATTACATCTAGGATACGTTGGAGGCAACTCCTTCTCTAAGAATTCTTTGTGACCCAGGAATTTTGCCCCCTATCAAGGAAAATGTCTCTCTTCTTTACAGAGATTAAATCTCATTTTCTCTCTTATTTTTTCCCCCAGTGTTGTCTTTTACTGATATTTTATGGCTCAAATTTTGTGATATGCTCTTGATATGCAATTGGTGACTCGCAATTCCCTCATGAGTTATTGTAATGCAGTCATTAATGAGAAACAATGGGGATAGCCCTTCTTTTAGATGGTTTAACAATATTATCCATTACAATATTTACTAATGACAAAAGATTCTGGTTGATTTTAATTTCCGTGAAAGACTGAAATCTTAGAAAAGCTACTTACAGGTAGGAATAGCTTGGACAGGGAAAAAAAAAAAAATATGGCCACCCTTCAGATCCAGGCCAAATACTAATTTGTAAACGCACTCTAAAACCCACACTAACTAATTGATAGCTGCTCTAGTTTAATAACACCTGCAGCAGTGTGACAGAATTCATGCTTACAAAGCATGCATGAGCATTAAGCTAACATCTGTGTCTCTTACTAGTAACTTGCAGAAATTAGGACTAAGGGTTGTACAGATTGCCAGGGATCCCTTGACATTAAGAAAAGCCCCAATGGCCCTGCTGTGGCAGTTTTCCAACAGTTTTGCCTGGGAAGCAAAACATATCTGTGAGTAAGAGGTGTGTAGTAATTTGGTTTCAATCAGTATTTATTTTCATGCCTAATTAAACACTGATTATAGAGTTGCCATCACTTCTTCCATAATAATATTAACATCATGGTTAAATGGTATGCATCTAAACATTTGAAGAGTAAGTCTTTGTGCTTCAAAGTATAGGACAGATTCATTTTCTGAAGTTGAAAATAAGCATTTCTCTATAAACATTTCAATGTATAATTGCCCTTAGAAGTTTCTTAAACCTCCATAAAAGTTTTGGGAGAAAGTATTGAATTAAGTGAACCTCTAGTCTGAATCTTATTAAATTTTATTTCAATGGGTAAACCTTTAAGGTGACTGATAAGTGATAGTCTTGGTATGGCTTGCTGTATATTCTGTCACTCCAGGAAAAGCAGCATGCAAGGAGAGTGGAAAACTGCATACCTTGACAGAGTTGCTTTGCCAATGAACTGTACTCCTTTCCTTCTGTGTGAAAGGAAGAGGTGCTGTACATTATTAAGAGGCACCACAATGTGAAGCTGCAGGAGTAGTTACACTTCACACATGGAGAAAGGTTTGCATTAAAAAGGTAGTCATTCTAGTTTCCTTCATCTTTGGCATAAGCTGCAGTAAAGTGAATCAATAAATGATAATGCTAATAAATCAAAGAGGCATCTTCATGTTTCTCTCTCATTCTGCAGGAAATCATGGGATTCCTAGTATCACCAAATGAAGACATAATGAATGAATTGTGTCACTACTGTAATAATAAGACATCACTCTGTTATTGCATGTTTATGTCATTTTAGACTATGCATAGGTATTGACCCCATGGGCATGCAAATGAGAGTTTACTCTTTCTGGTGATTGTCTATGAACTTGTGCAATGATATGCACTTGGAAAAATTGTTGTGCAGCAAGTTGTGCTCCCTGAGGCTGTTCATTTCCCATGAAAACATATTTAGTGGGATGACCACAGTTCTTCTGGACTTAATTGTTTTGTTGTTGTCATTTTTATTTTTATTTTTTTATTTTTTTCCTGTCTACTGTTCCACTGGAGAACAGTTATTTGGTGATGGAACAGTAACAATTATAAGAGGAAGAATTAAAAACATAACTCAATATCATTCTGATTCCAATCTCTACAGGTTGGAATGCTTTGTTGCTCAAGACCTGGTTCTCTTTGATTTCTATCTGCAGTGCCCCATGTGGGGTGCACAAGCACCCTGCAGTGTGTCATTTTAGCAGGAAATCCCACTGAAGTACTCAGGGCCCTTCTAATTATTATGAACATATTAATTCTAATGAGGAACTTGCACCATGTTTCATTTGTCACTCTTTCCTCATACCCATGGGATAAATAGCCAGCATTGCCTTTTTTTATTCCGCACAGTCAGCAAACATCTCCACAAAGATGCTTTAGTAATCCCAGGGTCTGGACAAAGAGTATTTAAGTATAGGTGAATCCTGTCGGTTAGAAAAAGGAACTACTTTAAGATGTGTCTTAATATCAGTTTCTTCTTCCCTGAGAGCACTCAGCCTTCACAAGGTTCTTCTAAACCTATTGCTCTTCCAACAAGCCAATATAACAGCAGTAGTGAAATTACCTTCTTTCTTCTGTATGCAGTAGAACACCTCCCTTTCTATTTCCAGATGAGCACCCTACCTAAAACAAGCTACCTTCCCAAGTTTTTGGTTGGTTGGTTGTTTTTTGTTTTGTTTTGAATTCTGTCAAGAGCATAAGAAACTATGTGCCAGGCCAGCCCATGGATCCAGGCAGCTCACTGTACTGTCTTCAAAACTGATGGATAATGGGATGTAAAAGAAACATCAAGAGAACAGGCAGGCATACCATCATTCATTTTGCCTCAGAACACTCTCCCAGAAATGTGTGGTTCAGGGACTGCATGAGCTTTTTTCAATTTTACTACATCCTTTTTGTGATGAGGAGAAAATAACCACACATAATATTTATGATGCAGATGAAGCACAGGTTTATGCAGTGACACAATGGTGGCTGATGTATTCTATTATTTTCCTTTCCTAATTATTCTTGGTCTTCTATTTTTCTTTTATTTTCTTTTTTTCTTTTCTTTTTATAAACATCTGTTGAGATGGAATTTTTGTAGAATTATTTCATTGAATTCTTTGCTCCAAATACTATTTTTTCTATTTGTACTGCTTTATATTTCCCTAATTTCATCTGCTATTTCATTTGCTGGTCACAAGTTCCTCTGCAAGGTACTGCAGTCAGTCTTTGCCTCTACTTACTTAGCAGGATAAATGAGCTTTATCACCTTGGTGTTCATGTCCCTTTTCAGTATGAATAGGCTGAAGACGTTTGAGAGCTGCTGCCAATGAACATGCTTCGGGCCTGTCCACTGCTTGAAGATACAAGTTTTCTCTGATCAAATATCTTATAAAACAATATTTTTCTTTACACTCACTGACTTTCCTGCATTGTTTAGTTTTTTTATTTTTATATAAAAAAACACTAAGTATAATAATAATAAGTAGTAGTAGTAGTAGTAGTAGTAATAGTAGTAGTAGTAGTATAAGTATTAGTATTGTTAGTTTTTCTTAAGTGTTAGCCTGATCTTGTTCAAGTTTAGTTGATTCCTCTCCACAGGATCTCTCTCTTCAAGAAAAGTCCTGAGGGACCAGAATCTGCATCCTTTTTTCTTACATCATTGTCTCAACCATGCAATGCAATATTGTCTATCCTGCCTGACCTTGTCTGTGGCATTGGGAACAATTCAGAGATTATCAGTGAGGGGATCCTGTATGGTATTCAAATTAGAAGACTAAATTTTACCTGCAAAAGATCTGGGGCTACAAAACAAATAACAGAAATGCTTTGGTGTCAGTAGGTATGAACAAGGATGAAGTGCTGCTTTGTGTTCGGTTGAGCGATGATTCCTCATTAGTTTCTAATTCCACTTGGTAGCTTGAAATTTTCTATGAAATTTAGGACAGCTCAAGGCCTTTCTAAATAGGAAGCCAGCACATTGACATCTACTATAGTTACATTCCTTCTAGAGAAACAAGGGTTAGGCCAAAAATTATGAAGATAAAACATTTCTGTTCCAAACGTTGTGGGTTTTTTGTTTGTTTTGATTTGGGTTTTTGTTTTTCTTTGTTGTTGTTTTGTTTTGTTTTTACACTAAATGTCATTGAGGAATATATTAAACCAATGCACATTCATGATTAAAGCAATCTCTACTGCTTATTTTTTTTCCATAAAGATTATCATTAACACCACAAGAAAAAATAAATAAATAAATATTTTATGACATTTTTTTCATACTCCCTTATACCTGAAGGTCATTGTAAAGATCACCTTTCTACCTCTAAAGTATATAACTTGTATGTAGCTATGACAATAGATATCGCTAGGAAGGTTATAGAAAACTGCTTCTTTTTACTTCTTAATCTAATTCAAAGTTTAATCATTAAAATTCTACTAAAACATTTTTCAAGTGTATCTTCCATGCATTTTACAAAGATAAACAATTTAATCCTTGTAATATTCATGTTAATTAAATGTATAATAATAAATGTATGAAGAACTAGACACCCGTTTAACCAAAGTTCTACTTAACATTGTGTTTAACAAGGACAAGTTTTCAGGAAGACTTAACAGGCATCTTTGATCTAGTTTGAATATTTTTAGAATTCAAGTTGCTATCACACTTTTACAATTGAGAATCAGATACAGAAGAATATTTTCTAATGTACTCTGGAAGAGGACTTCTTTTGCTGACTGCTTTGTGTCCCTGGCTATGCTTGCATTAGTGGGTTGAACCAAGTAATATTAAATTTGTAGAGGAACCAAACATGAGGAACGGGCATCAATACCAGATAAATGTCAGGAGACAGACACTTAAGAGTGTTTTACTTCAGATATGGTCTAGTTTGTTCCCAAGGAATAAATGTCCCTTAGCATTTGGAACAATTTTAGGTGAACTCCTGGAGAACATTTGTAAGGAAACCAAGTCCATGCCTTCCAAATCTGCCCTGTGATGTGAACCAGACTATTGCCAGTGAAGAAAAGGCACACTCTTGAACTTAACTAAAATGCTAATGCAGACCTATGTCAAGCAAAGAAAATAAACTTGTGATGTACCACAAGAGATGCCATTTGTAATGGCCATGTCTAAATGGTCTGTCTGAGTTTGGACATAGTAAAGGATTTTGAAGAGAACCTTGATATGACTTTCAGTTGGTAGCTACCCAAAGTCAATTAGACCACAGGCACAAAGCACCAAGCAGAATTTAGGCAATCTGAATATTATCCAAGGAATTCACTCCATTACTTTGATGTTTGAAAAGCTCTTTTATGAGCTCATTAGCTGGAAACAAGAGCAAAGTGTGATGCTCTTACAGCAAGGTGTAGAAAAAATTCCTATCAATCTTTTCAAGTTTAGTGAACATTTCAGCATATGGCCTCTTTAAAATCTTCAGCACATGCTCATTACTTCAAAATAAAATAAAATAAAATAAAATAAATGAATTAAATAAACTCACCAACACATCCTCAAAATTCTAACAATAGATTTTTTTCAAATTAAGTCCTCTACTTTGTAACTCAAATTTTGGCATTCATTCATTTCCCAACCAGCTGCAGCATTTCATCTTCTGAAGAGCACAACTGACATCTGAGAGTTGAGTGCCATTGTGCTAACGACTCCATAAACAACCCCACCAAATCCTCTATGATAAATTTCCCTCTGATTAGTTAAACAGATATTGTATCATGCCAGCGGAAGGAGTTCTTGTTGACACAGCATCTCTAGAGACAGTGGTATGTTTTCTTTTAGTATTTGAATGCTCAGCAACTGGAGTAGTGAGAATGACAGAAAGTCAGTCAACATTGTTTAATACTGATGATATTTCTTTCCTTCATTCTTTTTTTTTTTTCCTTTCTTCTTTCTCTCTTTTTTTAAAGCAGCCTTTTATTATACTGCCAGACTCTGTCTTGTAAAAAAGAAATCAAGTTGAATCTTTGAAGGACAAAATGTGAAAATATTGTTAAGTCCAATCACAATATCCTTTATTTCTTAGTCTATGATCTATTAGAACTACTTATGTGTTTTAAAACTGAAAGGAAAAAAATATACTCATTTTGTATTTTGAGGTTATTCTATTTTTAGTCTTTGAGTTTTACAGTAAATGCATCAATGCATCAGCAAGTCACTTTTGCACTTTTTTTTTTTTTTTTTAATGTTTGTAGTACTCTTTCCATGAGCATGTTAGTTTTATAGTGGAGTTTCCACTCAAGGCTGTTAGTAAATCTTTCCACAGAAGGCAGGTCTTTATAAATGACTATTGTTAAATAAATGTTACTGGCTACGATGGGTGTGACAATAAATGTGGGAAAGACCTGGCTTTTGGTTATTGCTCTTGTATCAGCTTTCCTGTTCAGACTGGAGGAAAAGGATAAGTGTGTCTTGCCCTGCCCCCAACATTTTCACTATGACAGCAGTTAGATGCATGGTTTTCAGAGAGAAAAAAAGGACACATGAAGGACTATAATCACTCTGGCCTGCTCAGACATAAAATATGGATTCTTGGATAGACTTTCAGAATAGTATGACGTGTTCCAGATAATCAGCAATTTACTATAAAACTGAATGTGAATTCAGTATGCAATGTCTTGGGTTCCTAAAGTAGTAATGTTTTTTCCATGACATGTGAGGAACTTTTCTGGTGTTAGCTAACCCCTGTAAGGAAAGCCCATGTATGTGAGTGTCAGATCAACTGGGTTTTACAGTTGCATGTCATATAGGGGTCTAATTGCTGCACTTTGAATATTAGAGAACTCAACACTTTTAATCAATCCCATGGGTTCTGCTATTTCCATTACTTAGTCTCAATCCCTGTTTAAAAATAGGTACTGAGAATTTGTTTCACATACTTAGTGAATCCCTAAGTGCACTGCTCCTGAAAGCAGACACTCACACTAAATCTGAATAGTTTATATCCATTCTAAATGAAAACAGCAGAACAGGGAGATGACTGTGAGAAATTATGACATAAAGCTGATTCAAGACCTACTCAGACTCTTTGACTTCAACTGAGGGCTAAAGTGCTTTTATCTATTTGTGTTATTTATGAAGGAGCAGAAGGAATCCATACATAACCCTCAACATGGGGGAGTCAAGACTGTTCAAATGTTTTCCAGTCCAGCTTCTTTTCTGATCAATGGCCTTCTATTATCATAGTGAGCTATATTCTTAAAATACATGGGTACACATATCAAATATTAGTAAGCATTGTCCCCTAAGCAAAAGAGCTTTGGTAACCAATGCTTAATGAAGTAACTGAAGATTTAAAAGCAGAGGCAGAACTGACAGAACAGTGGCCATAACTTGAAAGGAGAAAAGAGAAGCAAGAGAAATATGGAGGCTTGATATCAGTGTGAACAATCCTGACTTTTCTGAATTACATGCAGTGAAGCATGGTGACTTATTTATTTATTTTTGTACTCCTGTGGTGATGATCCCCAGCTGCACCCAAGGATTTAGCCCTTCTGGGAAACTGCAGTATGACCACAACAGGGGTCATCAGCTAGTGCTGAGATAAGTAAACTTACAGTATGTTCTTCCTTAATGTGAAATATGATTTGAGTCTTGGAATAATCAACTGTTATGAGGCGGCTGGTAATGTAATGTTTAAAATGGCTTTTTCCTTGTTCCTGAAAGAATGGGAAAGTTTGATTTCATATTTTTATGTCATTTCTTGAAGTACTTATTCCTTAGCAACTGAGGATAGTTCATTCATTTTGAGTGGGTAGTGACATATGTAGAAAGGTCTAAGAGCATCAACCAACAATTGAAACCTCTTCCAAAATTCAAGATATATTAGGAGAAAGAAAATATGTTAAAATATTTTGATACAGAGCAACAGTTTCTGAGGATCACACAAAAACAGACAGACATATCCCTATGCAGATTCACTATAAAACTGAGCCTAAATCTCAGATACTTAGAAGAAGGCTGTAAGATATTTACATAGGGGGAAAAAATGGTCTGAAGGGATTATTACTACAGGAAAAGTACAATTGTGTTTAAATCTACTACCTCTCTGTTGAGGCTAACATTTTTTAAGAATAGTTTGTTATATATGGAAACCTATTCATTAATACCCAGATAATGGTCCCCAAACTGTTCACAGTGATCAATAGAAAACAATCATATGGACGTAAATGCAAACTTTCTTAGATTTGAACAGAACCAGACAGGTTTCCTTAGAAATGGGACAAATAGAAAAATAAAATAAAATAAAATAAAATAAAATAAAATAAAATAAAATAAAATAAAATAAAATAAAATAAAATAAAATAAAATAAAATA
>NC_048895.1:23710038-23719243 GCF_011077185.1 Oxyura jamaicensis
TAAAATAAAATAAAATAAAATAAAATAAAATAAAATAAAATAAAATATGAATGGGAAGAAGCGTTCCTTTGGGTGATAGAAACATAGAATCATAAAATCATAGAATGGTTTGGGTTGGAAGGGACCTTAAAGATTATCTAGTTCCAAACCCCCTGCAATGTTCAGGGACACCTCCCACTTGACCAGCTTGCTCAAAGCCCCATCCACCCTGGACTTGAACACCTCCAGGGACGGGACATACACAAATTAACTGGGCAACCTGTGCCAGTCCCTCACCACCTCCATAGTAAAGAATTTTTTCCTAATATCTAATCTAAATCTACCCTGTTTTAGTTTAAATTCATTACCCCTAGTGCTATCCCTACACTCCCTAACAGAGTCCCTCTCTGGCTTTCTTATAGGCCCCCTTTGGGTACTGTAAGGCCACTATAAGTTCTCCCTGGAGCCTTCTCTCCTCCAGGCTGAACAAGCCCAACTCTCTCATCCTGTCTCGCTAGGAGAGGTGCTGCAGCCCGTTGATCATATATCCCAGAGTGATACTGCTCTGATGTTTGTTTCCCAGAAATGACTTACAGCTATTTGCAAATTATGGCTGAAAACAGCTAGGGTAGACATGTATCAGTCCAATGTATGCTTAAATGTAATTAATTTAATTTAATCTTAAATCTCAATTTGACTTCTCTGTGGTCCAAAACTCAACTTTAGCTGTGGGTATTTGTTTTAGTCAAACTTTAGACACTGCTGATCTGTTTATAAGTAACAGATACGTTTTTTTAGAAAGCTTGGAATAAAATACAGGAAGAGAAGTAAACATAACTCCCACTGTCAGAAATCCCACACATTCTTATTCAGTTTGCTCTTTCTCAGAAGCTTTTTGTAGAAGATCCAGCTCATAGGCACTGCTTTCTTAGTGTTGAAGTGTTTTCTCTTCAGAATGCTTTTGTTTGTGATTGCAGAATGGCAAAGTATAATTAAATGTTCTCTTCCATGATAAAACTGTCTCATTTCTCACTTTCTGATTAAGATCTTCTGTTAGAAGCTCTAACTGATGAAGAGAAATTAAATTTGAAGAGAATCTTATCTGAAAGGAGTGTTTTGTTGGATTATAGTGATAATTAGTTGATAAACTGATTGATAACTGATAGAAAATATTATAGGATGTATTTTATTTTGAATATTTGAATTACCCTTCCTTCTGAAGGCTCATTCAGTACTCACATATTTTTATTTCTGTATTTCTTGGCCCTGAAACACTGTTTTTATTTGTTTTCATTAGGATGATCATACTCTGCTATAGTCCAGCATTTAGCTAGCTAATATTTATAAATCCACAGCCACTGCTGTATCTTTTTGCTAAAATTGTGCATAACAAAGAGTAACAATAGTAAATGTGTCAGCAATTTGCAGAATATATTATAGTCCAGATTTTTCTCATTAAAATCAGCTTTTTTTCATCCCTATCTTCAGTCTAAAGTCTAATTTTATTTGCATCCATCAGCTGATCATTTTCACTTTTGCACTGCAATGCAACTGATGTTATTCCTGAAAATATCAAGAAGTATGTTTTTGAAAAGGCTAATATATGTTGGAATACATTCTATAAACATAATGTAAGTTCTCATATAAAGTTACATTTTATAGGAAATTTTACTGGTCTTATATCCATTAGCCAAAAATCTCAGGTGTTTAAGTCTGTGGAAAACTAAGATACTGTCTGTTGAAGTTTCAATAAAACAGTCAAAAAAGTTGATGTTAAAGAAAACCTGACATACAAAATTAATATTATTTTTAAAGCGTAAAGGATTTTTTTTCAGTTTATATCAAGCAGATTAGAAATTTTCAAATGTTTATTTATTTCAAAGATCCTAGATAGCTTAAATATTAATTCTCACTTCAAAGTGAAGAGAAGCAAAAAACCATGTTCAGAAATGTATTTTTGGATTTGTTTTAAAGAATTATTTAAAAAATAAATGTTTTTTTTTCTCCAATATTTTCACTATATTTATCTTTAAATGTTTCTGATGTAGAGGGTGGCACACACAATGTCTCTTCCGAGTGGCGAAAGAGTTAATGACATGACAAGTAGTATGGACATAACTTGCTCTCTGTTCATGGAGAACACCTAAAGCTTCTAAAACGCTTGTTTTATTTAACTACAGGTCAACTTACTTAAATATAAGAATATTTTTGAAATAGATAAAATAAACATTTCCACTCTTAATATCAAGTAAATCTCTAAGCTCTCCTTCCCTCTTTCCTAACTTTTGAAAAAAGTTATTTTTTGTTGTTTTTTTGTTTTTGTTTTTGTTCTGTATCAATGTATATACCCAAAGGGTTAATTTTATTCCATTTCCTTAAGGTAGCAAACAAAAACAAAAGAAAACAAAACAACAACAAAAAAGATGAAATATTCTTTACAGGGCTTGTTTTTCCTACATGTCAGTTTTGAGCCTGGTCCAAACTCTGTTAAATCAATGGGAAGACTCTGGATCACAAAGATCCAAAATAGCATACCCATTTGGAGGATAAATAGCATTTATTTTAATCAACTAAAATTAAATTTCCATGAAATTGTTGCTTTGCTGACTACAAAGCTGTATGAAATGATGAATTGAATACTAATCCCTGAAGATAAATGCATGTGCTTAGTATCTATTTGCATGTAGTTTGTATGAGTCATTGATCATGATCTGAAAAGCTAAAATCCTGTTTTTTTTTACAAGAAAGTTTTTCCATAAATGTTAAATACAACGGAGGGGGGAGGGGAAGAGTGGGTGGTCATCATTGTTTTCTGCCTTCTGTTTTCTGGTTTTGGATGTTTTGGTTGTACTCTTGTTCAGCTAGTCTATTTTCAATTGTCATTTAATGGTAGTCCTGCTATAGTCCTGCATTTTTGACACTAAGAATATATATTAAATTAGCTCCCTAAGTTTGTGAGTAACAGTTTTCTGTTTTGTTGTTGTTGTTGTTGTTTGTTTTTTTGTTGTTCTTGTTTTTTTTTTTTAAAAAAAAAAAAGGGGGGGGGGGAAGAAAAAGAAAGAAAAAGTTAATAGAAAAAATAAAGCCCTATTAAGGCTAATACAACAATATTTATTTGTACCAACAAACATTTTTTTATCCATATTCCTGTATTACTAGAACTTCCCTGTCTTTAGATAACTTACAATAATGTATTTTCCTAGGGAATTATAAAATATAAAATAATTTAAATTACACATGTGAAATAAATGAAATATATTTTAATAAGTTCCATCTTTGGGACTCATAAATATATTTCGTCATGTAAAGCCTGATCAAAAGACCACTCAAATTAATAGAAAGGGTCCCAGAGATTTCTATAGATTTCATATTGGTCCCTTGCTAAGATTTAATTCCATGTGTTTAATCCAAATAAGTCACAGGTGGAGAGGGTTGGGAGCTTTTTTAGGTCTTGTGAAAATTTTCAAGAAAAAATAATACATTTTTTAAGAAGTTTTGTTTTGTAGGGTTTTTTGTTTGTTTGTTTGTTTGTTTGTTTTTCAGTGAAAGCACCTATAAACCTACAATTTAATGCTGTGACTGTATCTTTGGTGAGAAATTTTTCTGCCATTTCTAGATATACTATCTAGCATATAATTTTAGATAATAAATCAATTTTAGAAATTCCTAAATTGTTCATGATCAATTTGTTAACATAAACAGATTAAAATATTTAAATATACTATTAGCTCTTAAAATTATGATCTCAGTTTGAGTACTCTTAGTTACTTTCTTGCATCCCAAATTTAGAACTAAATAGTGATAAGTCTTATCAGCCACAGGACCGAGTTCCAGAACCAATAGAAAACATTTATGTAAAAGACATTATAAGGTTACTTCTCCACAAAGAATGCCTCATTTACGAACATGTAAGTGTTTCTTGACATTGTTGACAAGAAACATTGTTGACCATTTGAACTCAGCCAGGTCTGGATATTAGGCTGGGTTCTTTCCTCATCTCTCAAAACCAGAAACGTCTGAAGACCAAAGAAGTCCTTCAGATGTGCCTGTGCCAACCCATGTTTTCAAGTGTCACCATCAGTGACAGACATTCAGTGACTGTGTTAAATAGCTTTAACTCATACATACTGTAGTACACTAGACAAGGTAAAAGGAACTGAAATGCAAAAATGTTGCTTTCACTCAACATAACATAATCTATCTGCTTCTGTTCTGAAAATAAAAGTGGGGAACATATAGGAAATAATTCTTAATTGATGCTTAATCTCAGAGACTGATGAGATCATTACCAATAATAGTGGAGGCAAGGGAGCCATTTTCTGGTAATTAATGGTCAAGTGCTGAAAGCTGTTAACAGAGAAGAAATATCTGGGCTCCTGGTCATTTACTAATATCACACACCAGAAACATAAAAGACATAAAACTAATTCCTGACTTTTCACGTAGTCATCCTGACTTTTCATGTAGTCATCATAGCACTGCTTACCAGTGTTTTCATAGAGAAAATGCCTGTGCAGTAATTAAGTGTGATACTTAGTATTTTGGTACTTTCCGCCTTGCTTATGAGCAGTCAAATAAAGAGGACTTCTGGTGGCTGCAGGAAGACTCCATAATCTTAATGACAAGATTTTAAATGCTCAGGAAAAAAAAAAATAAAAAATAAAAATAAATTACTAAGTTTATACTTACTTTCTAGTCTACTTTTATATTACCGCAAAACTGTCTGCTCTGAAGTCAGTGGGGGAGGAAGGCTCAGAAGGGCACAGTGTGAGCATCTGAGCAGCCTGGAGGGTTGAAAGACTCTGGTCTAATTAGTAGAGCCATTTGAAGACTGACCAGTTTTGTACCAAAACTAGGCCATTCAAAGTTTTTGCTTGCATTTGCAAAGGGATGTGTATATTTCCACTGACTCATGAAGAAGTCTGACTTTGGAAATCTATTTTAAATTAAAAAGAACATTCCAAACTACCAAGAACATTCAAAATCAAAATGCACTACCTTCTGTAAGACCCATATTTTCCATCTCTGGAGAAGACTTGCTCCAGCTACACAGGAGGAGAAATAATGACATCCAGTGGCCTCTAACCTCCCTAAACTGTGTGGTTGTGTTTTATATTCTTTGGCTTACCTGCCCAGGCACCAAAGGAGAAAATATTCAGAGAGCAGACCATATACCATCATTCAGTATGGTCTAATTTGCAGTTGTAGTCCAATTTAAAATGGTCAAATTTGTCTGTAAACCACCCTGCTCACTAGACTTGATTACAAAAGGATATAGATTCTGACTTTCTATCAAGAAGCTCAAAGTAATTATCTGGGAGAATAGTCAGAATATTTCTTAGAACATTTAATCAGAATAGTAATGAAAAACCATCCTTACTTTCAAAATAGATTAAGTGAATAGCATATTTATATAGCATGGATTTTTGGTATATATATATAATGCATAGTATATTTTTTGTCTGTAAAAAAGAAAAGGGTCAGAAATCCTTCAAGTCTTACATGCATATAAATGCATATATGGTGTAAATAGCTATATATACCCATATCTTGATTTGGTAATCAAATCCCCTCATCTTATTTAAAAATATGTTTGTTTGTTTGTTTTCTTGACAGAACAGGCTTAATCACAAATAGGTTCTGATCCATACATGAAAAGGGTGGATATTTTAGATCAGACCTTGAAATATGCATTTCTCCTTATTAAGACTCTACGTACTTTCTGTAACTGCTCACTTCAATATTAAGGTTTGCCTCATTCATTCAAATACAATTTTCCTTCTTTGTCTAGCATTTTCTGACCCAGAAATGTCAGTATTTCCATTCTAAGTTATTATTAAAGTTATTACTATTGTAGCAACACATGGAAACCTGACTCAGGGACTGGCTCCCACTGTGCCAGGTGCTGTCCATGCACAGAACAAAAGTTGGTTCCCATTCCAGGTTTTTAAGCTTGTTAAGTGCTTTGGGCTGAAAAGCATTGAGTGGATATAAAATATTGCAGCCCATTTACAGAATTTGTTTAAAAAGATAATCAGGTTCTAAAGTAATCTTACTTAACAAAAGTGTTACATATCAAATTTCACTGTGGTCCCCTGTGATTTCATAATGATATATGCAACATTTAATTCTCACTTATACTAAAGCCAGTTTGCATTTCTTCTACAATGAAAAGCTTAAAGTAAATGCAAAGATAGGCCCAGGGGATACATTATTTTCCTGCTGATATGGCCAACTATACGGTCAAAAAGGGATGGATACTTGGAGCAATTAATTCTCCTTGGGCACAGGAAAGGGCCTGAAGAGACCAAAGAGTGCACCTCCTGCTGATGGTCCCTGAAAGACTTGCCACCTTCTCTCTTCTCCTCACCACCTTTTCCTAACTGCTGTGGTCCTCCCTGTCTGTTCTATTGTGCGCATATTAGTGTTTCCATGCTGAAAGCAGACATCTTCACCTGTCTGAAATGAATTATATAAAATTATCCAGTTTTAAGAACATCTGGAGACTTTGGAGATTTTATTTATTTATTTTTTCAACAATTCTTTAATAATTGAGCATGAAATCATAGCCATCCAAGGACTTACAGATTTCATTGTGTTCATTTCAGTTATTAGTACATGGAAGATAATATTGGATCAACCCTGAGGTCCATTTACTCTGACCTCAAATTTCCTGCAGAAGCTTGTGGATATATAGAGAATACACTTCCTCTACATCCTCCTATATTCTATCCAATTCAGAATTGTGAATTTTTCAGCCTGAGGTTGTATGCTGGTGCTTTTCATTGTCCTAAATTACTTTTTCTCTCAGGAATTTATCTAGTGATTTTTGATCTTATGTAAAATTTTGGTAACTACAGCATTCTAGAACAAAGAGTTTCACAGTTTAATTGCATATGGACTGAACAAATAACTGTGGGGATGTTTTGTTGTTTATTTTAGAACCTGACACCTAACCAGTATTCCTGTGTTATGGGAGAGAGTGATCTACTGGCCCCCTCTCACTGTCTCCCTGCTGCTTTGGAGATCTCCCCCATATGCTCCATCCCCATCAAGCACTCTCTGCTGCAGCTCAGCTCTCTGGCTGACACTGAGAACACAGCTATGCATGGAGACATGACAGCTTGTTAGGACTGCTTCAGTTAGGTGGGAACGGGATACAGAAATCAGACATATTTTGGTAGTAGTCATTACACTTAGACATAGAAAAAAAAAATAGATACCATAGATACCAAAGCTGTCAAGTACATTACTGTACATATATTTTAAAAACTGCCCTAAAAACAGTTGCAGAATCAGCAAGGATTTGAGAAGATCACTCCTTAGGTTGCACCTCTTATGCTGTTCCAAAGCAGTGAAGCAGCCATGGCTCCAACAAAGAGGATCAAAAGGCATGGGAGGAACATGTCTGCTTAAGCACCCAAAATATTATCTGTTTGGGACACCCTTCCTAAATCCCAAGTGTAGAATAGCTTGAGCATTAGGTATTTTTAATTTGTTATAACTTGTGAGCAATTGGCTAATCTGGCAACTGCAAAGAGGCTGGGACTGTATCACAGTCTAATAAAAGCCCTAATAAAAGTTTTAAACTAGTTCACACATCTGCAGTCTGATGGGGGGCATTACATAATATGTGCTGTTTCTGCCCTGCTCCCCACTATCCTCCTGGTTGAAGGAGGGGGAAAAGTGTTACTATGATGTCCCGCAGGCATTTTTATGGCCTTCTCTGAACTACCACCATCTTCAGACAAACCCCATGAGAATTTATTAGAGGGATATAGGTAATTCTCTGAAGTACCTATAATTCTCACTTTTTGAGATTCTTTGAACATATTATAACCTACCCTCTGGTCCACAGATTCCTTCAAAGGGAGATAAAAATACATGTCTGGTATTTTTATATCTTGGATAAAAATAATCAAGCTGGTCCTCTGGGTCCTACAAGTGTTTTAAAACATTTGTTCCTTCAAGTGCTATGATTTCACAACACAGTCCACAAAAATAAAGTCCTTAATTAATTTCCAAGATCCAAAAATGAATGGAGGCATTTAAGCCTGTCCACATCCAGGAGGGTAGAGGAATCTTAATAGCTTTGAATATTATTAGAAGATGAAGTAGATTTAGCTAATGGTGTTGGCTATCCGTGCTTTCTGCAGGTATTAGTGTGCTCTAGACAGTAGGATTTACTGTGGGACATGATATTTTATTATGTGATAAGGTGGGTCTTCAGACTCTGCCCAACTGAGGCAGTTTTCCAATAGTCAAAGACTATGACAGACGATAGAAAACTACAGTCTTTGCTTTAACTATGGAGATTGGACTCCGTTATGCAGACCTCAGGCTCACACCTCGCCACATTTCATAGTTCCACAGAGCTGTGCTTCCAGAATGGCAAAAGATGCTGAAAAGTTGTGCTGCAACAGCATCTGAATGCCCTTCATATGCAGAGCCTGCAGTAATTCAAGATGCATTTTAAAGATGTGCAAGCTGCCTTTCTTTTTCTATTCTTTCCATTCAAAGGAAGTCATCACAGTAAAATGCTGAGGGGCTGAGGGGAAGCAATGTCTGGCAGGGGCTGGTAGAAATTCACTTTGAACTCTGATGAAGAACATTTCCACTCTGTTTATTACTAAATCCACTGGCTGTAGATGATCCAAGGCTCATAAACTCAGGTATGATGGGGCTCCTCAGAGAACAGTTGGAGAGAGAGGCTCCACTCACATACGTGTGTGTGTGCATGTCATTTCTCTCTTTCATTCTGGCTGTGAGAAAACAGTGATCAGATGACAAATATAATTGTGCGCTCTCAGAAAATTAATGGTACACAACAGCTACTCTCAAAATAATGAGGGAAGTGTTCATTAAAATCTCAGTATCACCTCTTTATTAGTATCTTTTTTTTTTTTTTTTTTTAACTCTCTGGAAGTGTCTCCTGTATATTTTAGAACTGTTTTGAGGATTATGGCAGACTTTTCAGCAAATTTATTTCAGAAAGGAAAATCTGTCTTACATCACAAAGTAACTCCACACTGCCAAAATAAGGATGAGGGAGAAGCCCTGATGTTTTTCTTTTTCATTTTTCTTTTTTCTTTTTTCTTTTTTTTTCCTTTTTTCTTTTTCCTTTCCTTTCCTTTCCTTTCCTTTCCTTTCCTTTCCTTTCCTTTCCTTTCCTTTCCTTTCCTTTCCTTTCCTTTCCTTTCCTTTCCTTTCCTTTCCTTTCCTTTCC
>NC_048895.1:23719643-23724656 GCF_011077185.1 Oxyura jamaicensis
CCCCCCCCCCCCCTTTTTTTTTCCCTCATCAGGTTTAATTCATTAACTTATATGAAGAAATCCTGTGTTATCTTCTCAAGACATTCCTGGGTCACATAAGTTTCAATCCTAATTGAGAATGATTATCTTATGTTCATTGTTATATTGATGGGAGCTGAAAGATCCAACTTAGTGGCACTGAGAGAGAAGTTGCTAAATAAGGCATTTGATGATAAACCAAAACTCTGATCCTGAAAACCTTTGCTCAGCTCCCACTTCTCTGTAGAAATATTTAACCATCATTAACATGTTAATTTTTGAAATTCCTCAGACATCAGTCCACAAAGGCAAACTGAACTAACAATAATGCAGTTCCCTGGGGTAGGAGAAGTTCCAAATGCTTTTTTTTGAGGATATTTTCTTTACTGGCTTAAATGTATCAGGGCCTAGGAAGTAAGAGCTGGCACCCAGGTCCCCTGTGCCACACTGAGTAGCCCAGCAAAGAGGCTGCAGGAGCAGCTCCCTCTGCCTACTCTAACAGAAGCCTGGTGGCCCCAAGACAGTAATAGATACAGATTGCAGCGACCTCAGACAAAAGTGGGAGCTGAGCCGAGGTCTCCTGCATTCTCCAGAATACTGGAGCTTCTGGCCATTGTTTTAAGAGCAAAACATGACTCTGCTTTGGCTCTGAAAGGACTGACAATGATGCTCCTTGAAAGCAAGGACTCAGTGAATTCCTCTTTGGCACCAAGACTTCAGAGAGAAGCTGAGTTAAGGCAAAGTCCCATCCTCATTGCTTCTTACCAGCATAAATACACTAGGAAATTCCCCAGTCAGCATTCCAGTTGTTTTGGAGTGCTACTGGAGCACATGGAGGAGCCACTGGAGAGTAGAGCACAGGCACAGGCATCTAGAAGCTACTGGTGTTTATTTGAAGCTGATAGCTCCTGAAATAGTTAGTTAGAGCTGGTTGGGTAAAAACATTCAAGAAAAAGGTTAATTTAAAAGGACTTAAATAGAGGCACTTGCTTTAAATCAAAGGACTGCTGAATAGAAGACCAAACTTTTTGAAATCTGAAATTCGTATTTGGTGTGACAGAAAAATAAAAATGTCTATCAAATTCCTTCCTTTTCTCAACCACAGCACAGGAGAAAAATCTGTAAGCAAAAATAAAGCTTTACAAGCCTTTTTTTGTGAGCTTTGATTTGGGTATATAAAAGCAGGATTAATACCTGAAAAAATGAAAGTCAAACTTATCTTCCCTGACAAATTTTTAATCCCCTGTTTGTGCTTGCATGATCTCATGAATATAGAAGAACAGCAAAGTGTTTTACTCAAACAGCTCTTTCCAGGGGTAAATAAATAATGAATTAATAACAACAACAAAAAGCATTTTAGCATACACAGTTACTTTCCACAGTGAAAGCAGGTTTCAACAAAATAGGAAGGGTACATTCATACACGTGTTTTCACTTAGATATGTTTTCTTATTATGAGTATGTTAGATCTTCTTCTTTGTTGATTGTGAACTAAAATAGTGTGTAACATGGCTGAACACAGTATTTTATTATCACTGTAATTATGTCAACTATTACCATCACATTAACATTCAGTCAGCATCAGGACATGTTTGGCATGGTTCAAACATAAACAAAAGAACTAGTCTCTAATTTAAACAACATATGCCTTCCACATAGTGGTAAGATACAGGAGATGGGGCTGGAACTCAGTTGAGATGACAGAGAGGGAAAGAGTGACGGCTGAAGGAATAGCCAAATATAATAAATACCTATTAAAATCAATAACAGCTTTTCCATCGGCTTAAGTAACTTTTGGACCAAGTCCTAAATGTACCATTTGGAGGATTTATAGGTTTCTTTTAATAGACATGAACAAAAGTCTTTTTTATTAAATTATGTATTTGCTGCTGTGGCTTATGGAAACAGCATGCATATCTACTACTGGTGTGACAGACCTCAGCTCTGACAACACATGAATTTGTTTAGTTTTACATGGTGAATAGGCTTAGTGTGTAAAATTAAGCATGTGCAAAGGACTGAGGCCTTTCTTAATTGTATAATAATCTTATCTGGAGATGTACCAAATCTAGGCCTACTTTTCTCTGACATTTACTTTTGTTTTTAATCTTGATTCTCTCTTTCTCTTTCCTTGATTCTGCCTTTCTTTGCACAGAGGATCACAGGGAGCAGTACTCACACAGAAAGGCCTGATGAACCCTTGAAGAGAAGCAGGAACAGAGCACGGGACTCTTCTCCCGCATAAGTACTTGTGGGACTGTAGGGTTCATGAAACACCACCAAAGAAAGCCAAACCTGATGAGTGCTTTGTAAGAATGACTGTAGTTTTCTCAACCTTGAATCTCAAATAAACAAACATCCCTTGAGATGCTTAAACTTAGGAGAAAGTATTTCAAAAGTGTATTTCATATTTCAAAAAAGCAGTATGCTTAGGTTCCCCTGTTAGGTAATTTTAGATCACTGTACACTGACCACATAGATTTTCCTATTTTCTTTTCATAGAATCATTGAATAGTTTGGGTTGGAAGGGACCTTAAAGACCTCATCTAGTTCCAATCCTCCCCACAATGGGCAGGGATACCACCCACCAGACCAGGTTGCCCAACGCCCCATCCAGCCTGGCTTTAAACACCTCCAGGGATGGGGAATCCACAACTTATCTGTGTAACCTGTTCCAGCGTCTCACCATCCTCTGAGTAAAGAATTTCCTCCTCATATCTAATCTAAACCTACCCTCTTTTAGTACAACACCATTACTCCTTGTCTCTTCACTACAATCCCTGAAAAAGAGTCACTCTCCAGCTTTCTTATAGCACCCTTTAGGTACTGGAAGGCTGCTATGAGAAGGCTCTAAACTAAGCTTTAAACTTTTAATGGCCTTAAACTAAAAGAGGATAGGTTTAGATTAGATATAAGATATAATCTAAGACCCTACTTTAGCAGGGGGGTTGGACTAGATGATTTCTGGAGGTCTTTTCCAACCTCAGCCATTGATATAAGATATAATTTAGATTAAATATAGATATAATCAGATATTATATAATTCTTTACTGTGAGGGTGGTGAGGCACTGCAGCAGGTTGCCCAGAGAAGCTGTGGATGCCCCATCCTTGGAGGTGTTCAAGGCCAGGCTGGATGGGGCTTTGGGCAACCTGGTCTGGTGGGAGGTGTCCCTGCCCATGGCACGGGGATTGGAACTGGATGATCCTTAAGGTCCCTTCCAATCCAAACCATTCTGTGATTCTATGATAAGGTCTCCCCAGGGACTTCTCTAGATTAAACAACCCCAGATCTCTCAGCGTGAGGGAGCCCTTTTCAGGTATGAGACATGCACAATGCACTGAAGAGACAGTTCAAGGCTATCCACATAAAATGTAGCCATTAAAGCACCTCCACATAGAGTGTGGTGCAATCAAGTTCTCTTGCCACTGCTGACACAAAGGGCCAGTAATTCCCCTGCACCACCTCCTGCTCCAGCCCATGGGCTCCTGCGGTGTTGTTGGGCCGACTCCTGAACTTAATCAACTCACTAAGAACTGTTAAATTACTGTAGAAGAAAAAATAAATATAAATAAATAAATAATTACATTGTCCTAGTGAGCTGAGCTGAATCAGGGCCAGCAGCAGGGACAGGAGGAGTGAGGAGAGCAAAGCAGCAAGCCTGTGATTCCTTTTTGTTCCACTCACTCCACCGCATCCTAACCTGTAAAGGGCTAATGTCTTCATGGGATCTAGCCCTAATTTTCATTAAAGAAGAAGGCAGTAATGAGAATTTCATCTATATACTTAACTTGAGCAGAAGTCAAGCTCTTACTTCTTTCTCATAAATAAGTCCTCCTCTTTTATCTCTGTTTCTTTGAGTTTCATGGGCCAGCAGGGCAGCCACTTCTTCCTGAGAGGACGGGGCATCCCAAGGTGCTATCTTAACTTGCAACTGGAGAGAGAACTGGGGGCTCAGCTACTGGGAAGGAGAAGAAAGACACTTAATTTCAGAACCAGCTTCTGGTAATGTTTGTTTCAGTCATGAAGATGGTTGTAAAATAATGTGCTCACTGTTCACAGCAAGCTTCTACCATTTGGGTCTGAACCCATTGATAATAGTATAAAATAACATTTTCTAAGGTGAAAAGGAGGCAGGATATCTAACTTAACTGAAGAGAAATATATCATGTATCACAAGATCTTATTTAGGCAGCTCTGTGAAAGGTATAGTACCATTGTCAATTGCATGCTTATACGATTAATAATGCTAAGAAAGTGCTTATACTGCAGGCAGACTGAAAATGGATAGATATGTGCTTAAAAATAATGGATTCAAAAGCCTATTAGAATTATGGCTTTAAAATGCTGCTGATAATACACAGGGAGCATTGGAAAATATTATTTATTAACACTTCTATAGATAGAAAAAAAATGTTTACTCTGGAGATTTTGTCCTTCAGGTTCTCTTCTTTAAACAATTTGCTTTTAAAAAAAATCTATTCTATTCTACAAAATCAGTTTTAGAAAGTAATGCCTTTACATTACATTGTTTTTTCCTCAAACTCTGAGCACATTACTGTAAAAAAATGAAAGTGATTTAGCTGAAAAAGTTCTTGAAACTGCTGAAGGGAAAAAACAGTTTTTCTATCTTCTCTACAGTGCTTGAATCACCAGATCCTACTGCTGCTTTATTTCAGTTTGTCACTTCAGTGCCAGGAATATCTGCAAGCTTCATGAAGTAATGCTTCTTCCATGTTAAGTTAGAAGATAAACCCAGCAGATGTTTCAGACTCACACAGAATCACAATATTCAGAGATTTAATTCATCTATAATATGTTTTCAGTTGCTTTCACATGGCTTCTGCATTTAAATTATTCACATATTTTAAATTAAGGGCTTCCTGTACTGGATGAATTTAAATTAATAGAAGAAAGTGGTATAACATAATGGAAGAGAACAGTGGAAAGAAAGGGAAGGGAAGGGAAGGGAAGGGAAGGGAAGGGAAGGGAAGGG